>NC_056731.1:429328456-429510956 GCF_019279795.1 Protopterus annectens | reverse complement strand
AATTCAAATTCAAATTCAAAATCCTGAAGTTCGGAGATTTTGAAATAGTGCTTCTAGTGTTGTGTGTGTGAATGTATAGGTGTAAGTTCAGGTAAGTATGTATGTGTAAGTGTGTTGGTTAGGGGCTTTAGTGTATGTTAGTGTGTGTTGTGGTTGTGATGTGTGTGTGCAAGGGGTTATGAAATGTGTGGGTGCGAGTTACCTTTGTGTGTGTGATTGTGCGAGATTCTATAGTGAACTCATATATATATATATATATATATATATGTATATATATATATATATATATATATATATATATATATATATATAAATATACACACACACACACACACACACACACACACACACACACACACACACACACGCGCGCGCACACACACACACACACACACACACACACACACACACACACACACGTTATTTATTTGAGAAGAGGAACATTATTAATATTTACAGTTTTGATTAACAAGTTGTGTGGAACTTCTCCCATTAGATTGTTTAGTCCCATTAGAATGCTTACTACCAGTCAGAAATATTAATTGGCATGTTTACATTTGGCTTAATTTAAGAGTAGCAGGCAACTGAAAGCCTCAGGCTGTTCCAGACCAATATCAGCATTACCATGCCAGAGAGAAATCTGTGGGAGACTGGACAATTCTGCCAGTCTTCCCTGAGGATTTTGTATGTCACAGTTGTACAGTTCTCATGGAAAAGAACACTGGAAGACAGGTACATAGAGAGAGAGCAGTGAGCCAGGTTCTTGTGGTGACTGGCCAAAGACTCAGCTCTGTTAGTGACCTGTGTGCAGTCTAGTCTGGATGTGGATGTTAAAATCCCATAGCTAAAACACCAGTGCATATTCTCTTTATTACCTTGTTGTATTCTGTGAATTAAATATTGAAAAAAGACTTGTGTGCACTTTGTTGCTATTAATTCAATCTTATTTGGCAGTGGTGAGATTCAAACCCCATTGTTACCAGCTGTCTTGATATTACAGTGGGTGGCATCCTCCCATTTTGTTTTCACATTGGTAGTAGTAGTGTTGTCCTCCTGTTACATGGGTGGCAGTGATTCCATTCGTCCTCCACAATAGTAATCAGTGGTAAGTATACTGAAATTGAAGTTGTTCAGCCTTAAACTGCTTTGCTACTAAAGGAGTGTGTGGAGATTAAAACTTTCCGGAAGGGAAAAGGGACTGCCAAGGTTGGAGGGGGAACATGGTCCCTTGAATAATTACTCTGACTTGTTCATAGGTTCATAGGTTCATAGGTAGGTACTAGGCTATCTGCCCAGGGGCATTTATAAGCCTAGCCAGAGTGTGCCGGCTTTCACCACCCCATTGATTAATTAACTGAGCCTCTGTCAAGCAGAGCCAATGAAGTGATCCCAGGGGTGTACGTTCTGTTACCCATCCACCCGTCAAGGCTTCTCTTGAAGAGTGTTAGTGAGGGGCTCTGCCTAATGTAGATATAAATTTTGTTCCAAAGCATGGGGAGTCTCTGTGACAGCAATCTATCCCTCCAGCATGTTCTATTTATTGTTGTGGCGAGGTTTAGCTCACTAGAGCACGTGACTCACAGTGACTTGGATTTCTTTAGGTGGAGCATGTCCATCAATTCTGAGTTGGACATGGCTTTGTAAGTCAGGCAGAGATCACCTCTGAGTAAGCGATATGCCACTGAGTACAGCCGGAGTTTTTTCAGATGGGCTGCATAGGACATATGTTTGAGGCCAGTAATCCTCTTGGTGAGGTGCTTTTGTGGTCTTTCAAGCTGTTGGAAGTGTCTTGTGAGGTACATCCCAAATGGGGCATTGTACTCTAAGATGGGTCTGATGAGTGACGAGTAGAGGGGCACTATAACCTCTTTATTTCTAGATGCGAACCCCTTAGTAATTAGATGGGCCACATAGAAGGATTTCCTAACTACTTTGGCAATATGATTGTCAAAGGAGAGATTACTATCTACCTGGGTCCCCAGATCTCTTATTACCTCTTCTATATTAAAGGGGCTGCCGCCTATGTGATAATTTGTGGGTGTTTTGTTTTTCCCAAACGGGATGACTATGCATTTTTTGGCATTTAGTTTGAGGCCATGACTTTGACATCAGGTGTCTTTCTCAGTAAGGCCTTTTTGGAGGTTGTCTGTGTCAGCCGGAGAGTCAATTATGGCTCCCAGTTTGCAGTCATCGGCAAACTTGGTTAGCCATAGTCCTCCTGTGTTTGCCTGTACTTCTGAGAAATATATGCCGAACAGTAGGGGTCCCAGAACTGAGCCTTGTGGCACAGCACTTGTGACTGGTTTGGAGTCAGACCTGGAGCCCATTATTCTTACAGTGTGAGTTCTGTCTGTAAGCCAGCTGGCAAACCATCTTGTGATGTAGGGGTTTATGTTCAGGCTGGTGAGTTTTTCTATAATACCCGAGTGAGAAATGGAGTCGAACGCCTTGGTGAGATCAAGGTAGGCTTTGTGAACAACCTTTCCCTCATCTATGGCCTTGGTAACTGTCTTGAAGAAGTCATCCAGGTTTAGTAGGCATGATCTGCCCTTAACAAAGCCGAACTGGGTCGGGTCAAGTGTTTGGAGGTTCCCAATGTCTTTGTTAATGAGTTCCATGATGATGCGCTCCATAGCCTTGCAGACCAGGCTAGACAGGCTTATGGGGCGATAGTTACCAGGGTCAGTTGTGGCTCTTCCTTTGTGAAGCGGAATAACCATTACTGTGCACCATTCTATGGGCATGTAGCCTGTGGAGGGGCTGAGGTTGAATAGCGTGTTTAGGTGGGGGGTTAGTTCGTTCTGTAGTTCGTGCAAGACGCAGCCTGGGACACCATCTGGCCCTATTGATGTTGTGTTTTTGGCTTTTGAAAGGGCTGTTTTCACCTGTGCTTCTGTGATTTCTGGGACACTACACTTTTCCGGTATTGTTGTGGGCCCTTTTGAAGGTGAGAGGGAGGGGAAGTTTGCACTGAATCTATCTGATCTCTCTGCCAGTATGTTGGCAATATCAGTAGGTTCAGTATATTTTGTGCTATTTTGTACTATCTCAGAGCATATCTGCGAGTTGCCATTTAGATTTTTGACATAGCTAAAGAAGGCTTTGTGGTTATCTTTTGAGTCCTTGGCTATTTTTCTTTCGAAGTTAGCTTTGGATGATTTTATGAGGGACCTTAGTTTCTTACTGATACTGATCAGGGATGACTTTCCTTCTTGGGATTTGCTTTTTTTCTGAACTAGTTTCCTCCTTTTGTTGTATAACCTGTTTATGGCAGGGGTCCACCAGATTGGTTTCCTTCTCTTAGGGGAGTGAGTCCTGATTTTGCTAGGGATGGCACGATCCATGCATCCTTGTAGGTGCTCATAGAGTGCAATTGTAAAGGATTCTGCATCTTGGGCAGTGTTATCCTTTAGCGTGGGGGCTGTGAAATTTACCACCTCTGACTTAAGTAAGGTGAAGTTTGCTTTAGAAAAGTTTTTCACTGTGGTGGTGGGGTGTGGACATCCAGGGTGATTAGTTTATGGTCTGATCTAACCAATGACAGGTTGACCTCCGGTACGGAGCAACTGTCGCCCATGTTGGTGATGACCAGGTCCAATATGTTGTGGCCTCTGGTAGGGGAGTTTACCAGCTGATCCAGGGCATTTGAGTTGATAAATTCCAGGAAGTGCTGAGCTTGGGAGTTTGTACTCAAGTAGTTTTCCCAGTTAATGGTAGGGTAATTGAAATCTCCCAAGATCAGGGTGTTCGGTAGGACCTTCATGTTTTCCAGTGTCTCCAGAAAGGCAGAGTGGTGGTCCTGGGTCATGGAGGGTGATCTGTATTAGGCCACAATTTGCACTGCAGATTTGCCCGATGTTAGTTGTACATGGATGATCTCAGAGGTATCATGCTGCACCACTAACCTGGAGGTGTGGGTATCCTTGATGAATACGGATACACCCCCTCCTTTTGTGTTTCAGTCCGTGTTCTGTGGCCGAAATGTGTGGTATGAGTTGTAGCCCAGTAGTGCTGGAGTGCTCTCTGGAGCCTTGAACCAGGTTTCAGTTACTGCACAGATGTCGACGTTCTCCATACTTAGGAGTGCTTCAAGCACATGCATTTTGAGATTTAAACTCCTGGTGTTGAGTAGCATAACCCTCAGTTTTTTACTTGTGCTGTTTATGGAGGTGGGTTTGAATTTTGAGCCTTGCCTAAAAAAGGCACTATGGGGGCAGCAAGAGCCTTGGCCAATATTCGAAAGCCGAGGGGTGACAGGTGCAAGCCATCTCTTGCAAAGCAATGCGGCTTGTCGAGCATGTCATCCCAGGCTGACAGACACTGGATCCCATTTGAATGACACCAGAAGCTTAGCCAGTTGTTGAAATTGATCATTTTTTCTTTATACTGAGGTATCATTCTCGGTGAGGGCAGGATGCTACTCAGGGTCAGGGTCATACCCACCTGGGCTACATGATCAGAGAGCTCTTCCATGTCTCTTTTCATGTAGTCCAGGGAGGTACGGCTCAGGTCGTTCACACCAACATGAACAATGACAGAGTCATATTTGTACTTGTTCTGGAGTGACCTGACTGCTTGTGTTATGTGGTGGATTCTGGATCCCGACAGCAGCTAACAGTAACCTTCTCCTTGTCCAGCCTAGTGAGTGGGGCGTCAGTGTGCCTGACTATTGAGTCACCTATTCCTAGTGTGTTAGGTATGCTATTTCGCCTTAAGGGCTGTGATTGTGCGGCACATTGATTTTGTGTTTTATGTGTTGTCTGGTTTGTGACGGGAGGTGCAGGTTTGATCAGAATCCTGATAAAAATGCTTAAATAATGTATCATTTAGACGACTTTAAATATCATAGGTATTCTTGCATATTCTTTCGTTAAAAGTTCTTACAGGTTTACCAATATAAAATGCAGGACAATAATAATTTGTCTCCTCTATACTGGCTGACCATTTCTTTCAGATATGTAACAGAAGATGAAGGCCTGTCACTGACCCTTGTTGCATGTTTATGTCAACTTCCACTAATGAAGTGGTGTAGTCCTTGGTTTCACAATTAAAGTAACTAGTTGTATTAAAAGGAATCACTCCATAAATGACCATCTCACAACCTTAATTTTAGGGAGACACTGATTACATCTACCACATTTGTAGGCCCCTTTCCTTGCCCTTGCGGCAGTTGAATTATCCTTACATCCTTCTATTAGGTCTTTGAAATTTCTTACCTTTTTAAACACAAATCCAAGGTTTTCTCCTACCCTAGGAATAAGGTTATTAAAATTAAAAATGTTCCAGTGTTGCCTAATCATCTCCATAATGGAATAACTGTCCTCTGAATAAGTAATTTTCATCACCTTTCCATACCCCTCACTGACTACTAACTTCCTGTGAGAAAGATTTTCACAAAAAGTATTCTCTGTGGTATATATGCCCTCCTTCCTTTTGTTAAACATATTGTTCTGAATGTTAATCAGAATATCATCAGGGTACCCTATCTTTTTAACACGTGTTTCAGTCTTAAATATCTCTTTAAAGAGCAAATTGCTTCTGTGACAAGCCTTGCACAGCATGCCATTTGTCCCGTAACTAGGGCTTTTTTTGAAAGTGAGGATGACAACTACTACAGTGCAAAATTTTGTAGTAGACATCTTATGAGTAAAATGAAAGCAAGCTGTAGTGTTATTCATGTAATCAAGAAATTCACCAAATTTTTCTTTAGTGTCAGTCCAAAAAACACAAATGTTACCCAGGCACCAGGTATTCAGGCTCCTGGAGTTCACAAATTCAGTATTAAAGACATATGTCCTCCCCCATCAATCACTATGTTGGCAAATACTGGGCACAGGCTGCCCCCACTGCAACTCCTAGTTTCTGTTGGTGGTATTCCCCTTCAAAATATATGCAGATGTCCTTTAACATAATTTTGATTAGTTCAGTTAAGGTGTTAATTTCACTAGTAGTAATAGCACTAAATGTTAAATATTCATGGAAGTACACTAACTCTAAACCATGGAGGAGAAATGTAAAGAAATCTTTAACATCTATGGTGACAAAGCACAACTGTTCTGTATATAAATCATTTACAATGAGTTTGAAAAAATCTGATGAGCCTTTAAGTAAATAGCTGTCTTTCTCATTTACATTCTTTAATTTCACATAAATAAACTTAGCAATTGGATGTGTTCAGACCCCCCTGCATCTAAAATGGGCCTCAGGGTTGCATTCAACACATTTGTATGGACCTTGGGGATACCAAAAATAAATGGAATCAAGGGCTTTTTTAACAAGCAAAAACTTAAAAGCATTATTATCTAACTGTCCTTCCATAAGCATGTCATAAAGCATACTGTAAATTTTCCTGTATATCATATGCATTTAATTTATGGAGACTTCCTGGTATACCTCATCACTAAGTACTGTGATTATTTTACCACCTTAATCAATGCAATGCATAGCCACTAGGCAGCCCCCTTTTCAGGTTCTATAATGTGAATATTCTTATTGTTAAATATATTTTTCAGCAAATCCTGTTCATCCTTTGTTAAATTGTACCAATAATTCCTTGTACTTTGATTTAATGTACTCATATATTATGTTCAGAAATCTTTTGAAATAAGTTACCAAAATGGGTGGCAAGGTGGGTTAATGTACTAGTTCTCTTTTGTACCAAGATGTTGTTGTGTCAAACCTCTTCATTGTTATAAAACCACAAGGATAATTTGTTTTCTTCTAAACAGTCTAAAGTCAATGAGGGTATCTGGGATCGTGGGAACAAAAGTATTACCCCTTTCAACTAAATCAGCATGTCACTGATCTATGTGACAGTTATTATAGTTAAAAATCCTAAAATATTGATGTCCATTGTAAATAATGTCAACATTACTTATTGTCTGTTTTCCCTTCTCCTTTTGCTCCTGTTCAGTTCATGCGTCGCTGTCCCAATGTTTCATCTATCAAACCTCTGTTGATTCGAGGGAGTCTGCTTTTTTTTAATCTCTCATACCTCTGAAGAGGGAGTTGATTTATATATAGATTAATTTGGTCAAGTAAGCAGATGACTGACAGATGTGCTTGACAGCAGATTTCACCAAGTGAGGAAATTTGCTCTTACCCCATGTTCTTGGAGTCAGTATAGATATAATTAGCAAGGGGTGTGGAAAGTGCAGGGGGGGGGGGCAAGCCTTTCTATTAAAAAGAAATATATTTTTGATTGTTTGTTAAATTATACATTTTCCATGCACCAGGGTTGCTTCCTGGCACATGCATAGTGCTGTCTAAACTACAGTGTTTTCAACTTTTTGTGGTCAATATTTTTACAGTCCACCTTGGGTGTTTTACATTAAATGTGCTACACTTAAATATATATAACAGAGGAAGAAGAGAGTAAACACCATAAAGAACTACAACTGTTTTAACTTTAGTAAATAAATGAAGACAGCTGTCCACAGCCTACATACCTCACCTTTTTATATGCAACTTTGATTCTTTTGAGAATGGTATGAAATATTAGGATTGTCCATCATGCTTGTTGTCTACCCTAATTTTCCCACTCATTTGGAGCACGACACAAAACTTCTACAATAATGATGGGAAAAGCTTGGGGATAAGCATGAATGAACTCATGTGAGACATGCTAGGCAGTCTAATACCACTTTAAATGTACATATATATTTACAAAATAAGGATACTAAATGTATGCAGAACCAAGGCAAATAAATTTCATTTATTATTTCATAATGTATGTCATTAATCATTTTTTATTAAACGTTATACTACATTCCGGTTCAACAAGATTTAAAGTAGTACTGCTTCCTTGCAATTATAAAAATTTATTTCATATTGACCCTGAATATTTTTTACCACATTTTCAGCTTAGAATAGTTTTTCTGAAAAGCAGTAGCAGACCTCAGCTCTTCAGCCTTCTATGCAGTATCCACCTTGGCACAAGTTTTTTTTTTTTTTGTGTAGCACCTGTTGGTGATGTTGTCCCCCTACCTACACTTCACATGGCTTGACCCTACCTCTGCTTCCCACACTTCTGTGGGTTCTATTAAAACTGGACCCTTATCTGCACATCACATGGCTTATCCTGGTTCCCACACTTCTATGGATGATACTAACATTAGGCCCCTATGTCTGTGTCGCATTGCTTGACTCCTCTTTGGGTGATGTACTAGTATATTCCACCACCTGATCCTCATTCTTCAGGGAAGTAAATCTTATGGAATCTCCAGTTTTGGGGTTACTTTATGCACCAGGGATGGTAGAAAGGTTGAATAAGATTCTTACCATTTGATAAGATTGAGTCCTATTGTTGAGAAAACCATTGAACCACAGAATTGCATTATTACCCAGGCCAAGAGGAGAGAACATTTGATGGAAGACTGTGACAAATGCATTAGATGGATAGAGGAGCACAGATGACATCAGTCTGTCTTCATCTCTGCTTAGACTTATAGAATGGAGTAAGGCCAGAAGGGTGACAGTGCTATGATTTGGGTGGTTAGGTGGCAGCAGTGTAGCTAGCTATTCTGGCAGCCAGTACTGTCGGTAGATCTGGTGCCCCATGTCAACTGTAAAAAAAAAAAAAAAAGTCCTGTGCCACAGAGTGTTAAGTGCCTCAGTTCTACCAAATCTTCTTCTTTGCTTTTAAACTATATCAAACTGCTTCTGAATTTAGATCCTGCATGCAGCACTAAAGTGCTTCAGTTAAAAAAATATTTCCTTTTAAGCTGTAGCAAGCTGTTTGCAAGTAGCTGTTATACTTTGCACCACACTAAAAAATGCTAAGCAACTTATTTCTGATCACAAATGGAATACTGACATTTGAACGCCAGTAATACACTACACAGAATGACTGGCACTTGATGATTGTGCAGGATAGTGCTTTGTGCCAGGGATGGTTGCCTCCTTTGTCCAGCCCTAGCTATGTTACTGTGTGATGGTAACCATAATGAGTTGGGGAAAACAGATTATTTAATATTAGATGACTGAACAGTTGTGAGTGAACATATTTTTCTAGAATATTTAATAAAAGTGAGAGTGAGAGAGATAGAATGGCAATAGGTCTACAGTTCGGCAATTCTATGAAGTTGCCTCCCTTGTGCAGTGGTAATAGTCACTATAATCAATATAAATTTATAATCTAATTTTACTGTTTATTGTTTATTTTTCATGTACACATATATTGTACTTTTTGTTGTGGTGAAATTCTCTGTAATCAATGTAAATTTGCAATTTTGATAATGTCCATCTGGAGCTTTTCTCTCAAGGCATCCACTGAAAATGGGCACATACCCAGTTGGACTTTCCCAGTAAACAAATGTCAAATAAATAAATAAATATATATATATATATATATATATATATATATATATATATATATATATATATATACATATATATAAAATTGTTTCCATGTGTGGGGTACAGGCTGGATTTAAAAATGATGATTGAGACTGGGTAGGAGAATTCATCTGCAGTAAGTCTGGGATATACTGGAGGTTAGAAGGAGCATGGGTGGAGAGTTTAGTATGAGTCAGTGTTTTTGATATCAGAGGTTTGAGGTAGAAACTGATTGTGGAGTTGTTTTTGTTAGGTAAAGCAGAGTGACGGATTTTGGTACTAGTATAAATCAGTGCTTGAGCTGTATTTGATCATTGGAATTTCTATAGGCACTTCACTGTTTCCTTACTTCTAGATTGACATTCATTTTCGTAGGCATTGTGCAACTTGAGGTAGCAAACAAACAATGAGCAGATACCTGAACCTCTGAAGTTTTTAGCAAAAAAAATAAATATATATATAAATATATATATAAATAAATATATGTATATATATATATATATATATATAAAAATATATATATATATATATATGTATATATATATATATATATATATATATGTATACATATATATGTATATATATGGATCGAGGACTTATGCACGAATGTGCAAAGTCCCGAATCCATAATCACCGAACATATATTAATGAAAACGCTTTCACCGAAAAAGTGCTTTCGTTAATATATGCTAAAAAAAAAAAAAAAAAAGAAAGAACTCTATGTTTAAGCAGGGGAAGGTTGCCCCCCTGCACCCCCCACACACCCCCTACTTTAATATTCTCACTCCGAGACTGCACTACAGTGAGGAAAAGGGAATGTTCCCTTATCCACACCATAGTGCGTTCTCGCAAACAGACATACGTACGTGAAAGTGCTTCTTCGATGAAAAGCACTTTCGTGCAAGTATACCAAACCGAAATTAGTTTCGGTGATTTTATCTTCGGGGATCTCTACGGATCCCATATATGTATATATATATATATATATATATATATATATATATATATATATACACACACACACACACACATACATACACCCATACATATATATATATATATATATGTATCTATATTTATATATATATTTATATATGTATCTATCTATATATATATATATATATATATATATATATATATATATATATATATGTGTGTATGTGTGTGTGTATATAAATATATATATATATATGGTAAATAAGTATATCCCAGTGTCCAACAAATAACTGCAAAGAAGCCAAAACAAGGCAAAAACACACCAGGAAGCCGGAGACAATGCTGGAAGCAATAATTTAATAAATCCAAAATAAATGTTGAGCGCTTTCTGCAGTAAAGAAAACTGCCTTCATCAGAACATTGAAAGTTTAAAATACATCACATTATATACACATACACCCACAATAAAACCCCTTTTTAATCAATTAACCTATTAAGATTTAAAGAACACATTCTTATATAACAAGGTTGAGCACTTTAAATATTCTATCCAAGACATGGCAAACTATTCCCATTATTACAATTGCTCACATGTCTGATAGTAATGTATTAACTATCCATAAAATTACTAAATCCATTTAAAACCAAGGTTAAAGTTGCTTTTCCTTAAAAAAACATGTTAAAAATGTTCACATATTGCATTTAATGAAAATGTCAAACAAAAGCAAAATTAATATTAATTTCTATATCGCCCATCCTATTCCCTATAAAGCATATTTTTCGGTCTAGTTCTTACCATAGTAACAAAATTATTAGAAAATTGTAAAAGCAAAGTGCATACTACAACCCAACATACAGGTTATATATAAAGTTTGTAACTTAGTATATATATGTGTATTGGAGACAGTTTATAAGTTCTAAGTCCTGACTAATGGTTTTGTTGGAATCACCTCATTAAGGCTAGGTGGAGTGGCTGCATCTAGCATAATCTGCCATCTGATCTCCCTTTCTCCTACATGGCCTTAATATTGCCCCGTGGGTTAGGAATAATAATGTCAAGGATGGCAAATTTAAACATCTTGCACTGAGGATTATTAATTAGATGTCTAGATAAAGCATTGTTCATATCCAGTTTCCTCATGCAATAGGTATGATCATATATCCTATTTTTTAAACAACGATCGGTTTTGCCCACATAGTAACTTTTGCATGTCTGGCAAATACCCAGATAAACTATGTGTTTACTCAAACAATTTCCATTGCAAAACCATATCTTACTTTTTAAATTATTCACCAATATTGCATTAGGCGTATCCAATATATATTTACAAAAATTACACTGGCCACATTTTTTGGTACCCGTTCTTTTTATTTTACTGGACTGCTCATAGTTAGACTTAATTTCTATAATCCTTTTCAAATTATTTCCTGTTTTATAAACAAAATGCGGTTCCATAGTTACTTTGTCCTTAATTGACAAGTCACTAGTCAAAATGTTCCAGTTGTTTGAAATAATATTCTTGACCTCCCTGGTATGTCTACCATACTTAATAACACAAGCCTTAGAGTATTCATTATTTATACCTTCCCTTCCACCAATATTGTTACTGTTATTTTGATTGTTAACAATGCCTACCCCAAGTAAAGGTTTATATTTGTGTCCCCATTCCTTGATGACATATCCTGTGATATCCTTAATCATTTTTAGGGGGTACCATTTATCTACAAATAATTGCCCAATAAATGTCATTTCCTGTAATAAATACCTCTCGTCAGTTGTCATACGGGCAGCACGGATACACTGCCCTTAATAATACCCTTTTGGTGTTGTATGAATGTGCACTACTAAAATGTAGGTATCCATTACTAAAGGTGTCCTTCCTGTGGATCTGAGACTGAAATGTTTCCCCATCACTATAGATAAAGACATCCAAATAGCTGATACCAGTGGAATCATACTGGTGGGTGAACTTAAGATAATCAGTAGTGCTATTGATGTAACCCATAAAGCATTTTAAATCTGGTTCACCCCCCTCCCACAATATAAAGATATCATCCAGGTATCTCACATATTTCTTAATTTTGGACATCCACTCAGATTTGAATATATATTCTGTTTCCCAATCCAATAATATCAGATTGACATAGATAGGGGCGCAAGAAGTACCCATAGCAACCCCCGTTTTCTGTTTATAATGTTCCCCCTCAAAAAAGATGTAATTGTGATCCAGGACTATGTCCATGAATTCCATCAATAAAGAAATATCTTCCTGTCCCAGGCCACTCTCTCTATTTATACTGTTGTAAAATCTAACTAATCCATCCTCCTTAGGTATACTAGAGAAGAGATCCTGAATGTCGATGGTGACATATATAAGATTGTTTGTCCACAATTCAGGCTTGAAAATACCCAAAAATTCCCATGAGTCCTTCATAATATGATTCACTGTTTTATACATGTGTTTCAATTTATGATGGATCACCTGACCAAAAGGGAAAGCTTTGCTGGCACTACCAGAAATTATTGGACGAAATGGGGGGTCATTAACATTTTTGTGCACTTTGGGGATACCATTGATGGTGGCTAATATAGGGTATTCAACCTTCAAAAATCTGTACATTTCCTCACTTATTCTGTTCTCTATTATAAATTCCTCCAAATATGAATCTACACGTGCATGAGCAATATTTACCTCATTCAACGAGGATGGAGTGTATTGTGTTGATTTATTCAATAATTCAAAAATTTTATTAATGTATTTGTCATTATCATAGAACACTATACCTCCACCCTTATCAGCGGACATAATTCTAATATTTTTCTCACATAGACATTTAACTATGTCAAAAATCTTGTTTCTGCTCTGTTTGTCCCCGCTTGAATATTTACATCTATTATATAAGGCATATACTTGAGAATTAACCACATTTTCAAAAGATGTTAAAGTCATGCACATCGGTGGGGTGAATGTACTTTTCTTCTTTAATTCACCCGTTTGTAGAATAGCAGTACTATTTTGATTCTTGAAGAAAATACCCAAATTTAGTTTTCTCAAAAAGAGTTTAAATTCAACAGAGTATCAGTGATATCTAAACTGTAGTCAGGTATAAACTTCATACCCTTAGAGAATATTTCATAATATTCCGCTGAAATTGGATGTGAAGTATAATTAAATATCTTAAGTTCACCACTTTCATATGAGTTCCCATTGTTAGCAACATCCAAAAGGCTGCTCCTGTTCATATCACTAATAAACAAAATGTCAGTATTGGTTAAATTAGAAATTCCACTAACACTAGGAAATTCAACTATTGGTTGTATCTGAGATTTTTCCAGGCATTGCGACCTTTCCCCTTCCGTTCTACCATTGTCCATTCCTCTCTCCCTTCCTCTGAAAAACATTCATCATTAGGATGAATAACATTTTATTAGCAGGATTGGAATGTTTTCTATCATACTTGGTTACAACATGTTTTTTATCATTACTATTCCACCTGTATGCTGTTCCCTTTTCATATTGTATAATGTCCCTTTGTAACTTTCTACACTTTCTTTCGTATGTTTTCTTATATATACTCTCAGCATACTCAAACTGTTTATAGTATAACCTTTCCCACTGTTCAAACAGCAAATCATTCTGTATACTTCTATCCATGTTCTCAATTTCACTAAGTAACGCACTTATTTTAGAGTCATTACATTCAATAATAAATAAAATGAATTTAGTGCCAAACTCATTAAACATGTCGTTACATTTTCTAATGTTATTAGTGTTCATTTCAACACCCATGGGTTCCTTGAAAAACCGTAAACCCATCGGTATAACATTACTGTCCAAACATTTCGGAGGTACATATTTTCAACTTGAATATTTTTACCTTTGTAAGGTTATTACCAAAAGAAAAAATGAGCTTTTTTAGAGAGGTATGACCCCCATCACCTTTTTCCTTCTGGAAACTAGAACCAGACCTAACAAAATCCTTAAAATCTAAAGGCATTTTGACAAAATTGTCCAAGCTATAAGTATGCTTCTTTCCAACATCTTTCCGAAGGCTATTGTTTGGCACAGTACCTTTATTGTATGTATTAGGAACCATTCGGTTCTTCTCTTCGCCATAAGTCCGCGGGTGGTGGCGTTTAGGTTTGGCGCCAGATATTAAGAATAAATCCTCTTCGTTGTTAACCGTTGCAGTCATAGCGTTAATAGGACCTCTTGAGCAACCCGGTGAACTCGTACCTTCCTTCCTCGGCGTGGTTTTAGACGACAGTGGGGATGAACATCTCCCTTGTCCAGCAGGAATGTCGTCATCGCTATCCTGGCCAATAGAGGATCGGAATGTTGTGGGAGCAATAAGGTTCGGTTGCACACTTCTAGATTGAACCGTGCAAGGCGGTGTAAGCAGTTCTACGAGCCGTGTAATTTTGCCTCGTATAATAGCCATTTCTGAGTGTATTTTGTCTATCTCCTCCCGTGTCACGGAGGTAGACAAATTCAAAATCTCCTGCATTGACTCCATAAGAACGACAATGGTAAATAAGTATATCCCAGTGTCCAACAAATAACTGCAAAGAAGCCAAAACAAGGCAAAAACACACCAGGAAGCCGGAGACAATGCTGGAAGCAATAATTTAATAAATCCAAAATAAATGTTGAGCGCTTTCTGCAGTAAAGAAAACTGCCTTCATCAGAACATTGAAAGTTTAAAATACATCACATTATATACATACACCCACAATAAAACCGCTTTTTAATCAATTAACCTATTAAGATTTAAAGAACACATTCTTATATAACAAGGTTGAGCACTTTAAATATTCTATCCAAGACATGGCAAACTATTCCCATTATTACAATTGCTCACATGTCTGATAGTAATGTATTAACTATCCATAAAATTACTAAATCCATTTAAAACCAAGGTTAAAGTTGCTTTTCCTTAAAAAACATGTTAAAAATGTTCACATATTGCATTTAATGAAAATGTCAAACAAAAGCAAAATTAATATTAATTTCTATATCGCCCATCCTATTCCCTATAAAGCATATTTTTCCGGTCTAGTTCTTACCATAGTAACAAAATTATTAGAAAATTGTAAAAGCAAAGTGCATACTACAACCCAACATACAGGTTATATATAAAGTTTGTAACTTAGTATATATATATGTGTATTGATGGAGACAGTTTATAAGTTCTAAGTCCTGACTAATGGTTTTGTTGGAATCACCTCATTAAGGCCAGGTGGAGTGGCTGCATCTAGCATAATCTGCCATCTGATCTCCCTTTCTCCTACATGGCCTTAATATTGCCCCCACGTGGGTTAGGAATAATAATGTCAAGGATGGCAAATTTAAACATCTTGCACTGAGGATTATTAATTAGATGTCTAGATAAAGCATTGTTCATATCCAGTTTCCTCATGCAATAGGTATGATCATATATCCTATTTTTTAAACAACGATCGGTTTTGCCCACATAGTAACTTTTGCATGTCTGGCAAATACCCAGATAAACTATGTGTTTACTCAAACAATTTCCATTGCAAAACCATATCTTACTTTTTAAATTATTCACCAATATTGCATTAGGCGTATCCAATATATATTTACAAAAATTACACTGGCCACATTTTTTGGTACCCGTTCTTTTTATTTTACTGGACTGCTCATAGTTAGACTTAATTTCTATAATCCTTTTCAAATTATTTCAAACAGAGCAGAAACAAGATTTTTGACATAGTTAAATGTCTATGTGAGAAAAATATTAGAATTATGTCCGCTGATAAGGGTGGAGGTATAGTGTTCTATGATAATGACAAATACATTAATAAAATTTTTGAATTATTGAATAATTCAACACAATACACTCCATCCTCGTTGAATGAGGTAAATATTGCTCATGCACGTATAGATTCATATTTGGAGGAATTTATAATAGAGAACAGAATAAGTGAGGAAATGTACAGATTTTTGAAGGTTGAATACCCTATATTAGCCACCATCAATGGTATCCCCAAAGTGCACAAAAATGTTAATGACCCCCCATTTCGTCCAATAATTTCTGGTAGTGCCAGCAAAGCTTTCCCTTTTGGTCAGGTGATCCATCATAAATTGAAACACATGTATAAAACAGTGAATCATATTATGAAGGACTCATGGGAATTTTTGGGTATTTTCAAGCCTGAATTGTGGACAAACAATCTTATATATGTCACCATCGACATTCAGGATCTCTTCTCTAGTATACCTAAGGAGGATGGATTAGTTAGATTTTACAACAGTATAAATAGAGAGAGTGGCCTGGGACAGGAAGATATTTCTTTATTGATGGAATTCATGGACATAGTCCTGGATCACAATTACATCTTTTTTGAGGGGGAACATTATAAACAGAAAACGGGGGTTGCTATGGGTACTTCTTGCGCCCCTATCTATGCCAATCTGGTATTATTGGACTGGGAAACAGAATATATATTCAAATCTGAGTGGATGTCCAAAATTAAGAAATATGTGAGATACCTGGATGATATCTTTATATTGTGGGAGGGGGGTGAACCAGATTTAAAATGCTTTATGGGTTACATCAATAGCACTACTGATTATCTTAAGTTCACCCACCAGTATGATTCCACTGGTATCAGCTATTTGGATGTCTTTATCTATAGTGATGGGGAAACATTTCAGTCTCGTATCCACAGGAAGGACACCTTTAGTAATGGATACCTACATTTTAGTAGTGCACATTCATACAACACCAAAAGGGGTATTATTAAGGGCAGTGTATCCGTGCTGCCCGTATGACAACTGACGAGAGGTATTTATTACAGGAAATGACATTTATTGGGCAATTATTTGTAGATAAAGGGTACCCCCTAAAAATGATTAAGGATATCACAGGATATGTCATCAAGGAATGGGGACACAAATATAAACCTTTACTTGGGGTAGGCATTGTTAACAATCAAAATAACAGTAACAATATTGGTGGAAGGAAGGTATAAATAATGAATACTCTAAGGCTTGTGTTATTAAGTATGGTAGACATACCAGGGAGGTCAAGAATATTATTTCAAACAACTGGAACATTTTGACTAGTGACTTGTCAATTAAGGACAAAGTAACTATGGAACCGCATTTTGTTTATAAAACAGGAAATAATTTGAAAAGGATTATAGAAATTAAGTCTAACTATGAGCAGTCCAGTAAAATAAAAAGAACGGGTACCAAAAAATGTGGCCAGTGTAATTTTGTAAATATATATTGGATACGCCTAATGCAATATTGGTGAATAATTTAAAAAGTAAGATATGGTTTTGCAATGGAAATTGTTTGAGTAAACACATAGTTTATCTGGGTATTTGCCAGACATGCAAAAGTTACTATGTGGGCAAAACCGATCGTTGTTTAAAAAATAGGATATATGATCATACCTATTGCATGAGGAAACTGGATATGAACAATGCTTTATCTAGACATCTAATTAATAATCCTCAGTGCAAGATGTTTAAATTTGCCATCCTTGACATTATTATTCCTAACCCACGTGGGGGCAATATTAAGGCTGCGGTAGGAGAAAGGGAGATCAGATGGCAGATTATGCTAGATGCAGCCACTCCACCTAGCCTTAATGAGGTGATTCCAACAAAACCATTAGTCAGGACTTAGAACTTATAAACTGTCTCCGTCAATACACATATATATATACTAAGTTACAAACTTTATATATAACCTGTATGTTGGGTTGTAGTATGCACTTTGCTTTTACAATTTTCTAATAATTTTGTTACTATGGTAAGAACTAGACCGGAAAAATATGCTTTATAGGGAATAGGATGGGCGATATAGAAATTAATATTAATTTTGCTTTTGTTTGACATTTTTCATTAAATGCAATATGTGAACATTTTTTAACATGTTTTTTTTAAGGAAAAGCAACTTTAACCTTGGTTTTTAAATGGATTTAGTAATTTTATGGATAGTTAATACATTACTATCAGACATGTGAGCAATTGTAATAATGGGAATAGTTTGCCATGTCTTGGATAGAATATTTAAAGTGCTCAACCTTGTTATATAAGAATGTGTTCTTTAAATCTTAATAGGTTAATTGATTAAAAAAGGCGGGTTTTATTGTGGGTGTATGTGTATATAATGTGATGTATTTTAAACTTTCAATGTTCTGATGAAGGCAGTTTTCTTTACTGCAGAAAGCGCTCAACATTTATTTTGGATTTATTAAATTATTGCTTCCAGCATTGTCTCCGGCTTCCTGGTGTGTTTTTGCCTTGTTTTGGCTTCTTTGCAGTTATTTGTTGGACACTGGGATATACTTATTTACCATTGTCGTTCTTATGGAGTCAATGCAGGAGATTTTGAATTTGTCTACCTCCGTGACACGGGAGGAGATAGACAAAATACACTCAGAAATGGCTATTATACGAGGCAAAATTACACGGCTCGTAGAACTGCTTACACCGCCTTGCACGGTTCAATCTAGAAGTGTGCAACCGAACCTTATTGCTCCCACAACATTCCGATCCTCTATTGGCCAGGATAGCGATGACGACATTCCTGCTGGACAAGGGAGATGTTCATCCCCACTGTCGTCTAAAACCACGCCGAGGAAGGAAGGTACGAGTTCACCGGGTTGCTCAAGAGGTCCTATTAACGCTATGACTGCAACGGTTAACAACGAAGAGGATTTATTCTTAATATCTGGCGCCAAACCTAAACGCCACCACCCGTTGCGGACTTATGCGGGCGAAGAGAAGAACCGAATGGTTCCTAATACATACAATAAAGGTACTGTGCCAAACAATAGCCTTCGGAAAGATGTTGGAAAGAAGCATACTTATAGCTTGGACAATTTTGTCAAAATGCCTTTAGATTTTAAGGATTTTGTTAGGTCTGGTTCTAGTTTCCAGAAGGAAAAATGTGATGGGGGTCATACCTCTCTAAAAAAGCTCATTTTTTCTTTTGGTAATAACCTTACAAAGGTAAAAAATATTCAAGTTGAAAATATGTACCTCCGGAAATGTTTGGACAGTAATGTTATACCGATGGGTTTACGGTTTTTCAAGGAACCCATGGGTGTTGAAATGAACACTAATAACATTAGAAAATGTAACGACATGTTTAATGAGTTTGGCACTAAATTCATTTTATTTATTATTGAATGTAATGACTCTAAAATAAGTGCGTTACTTAGTGAAATTGAGAACATGGATAGAAGTATACAGAATGATTTGCTGTTTGAACAGTGGGAAAGGTTATACTATAAACAGTTTGAGTATGCTGAGAGTATATATAAGAAAACATACGAAAGAAAGTGTAGAAAGTTACAAAGGAACATTATACAATATGAAAAGGGAACAGCATACAGGTGGAATAGTAATGATAAAAAACATGTTGTAACCAAGTATGATAGAAAACATTCCAATCCTGCTAATGAAAATGTTATTCATCATAATGATGAATGTTTTTTAGAGGAAGGGAGAGAGGAATGGACAATGGTAGAACGGAAGGGGAAAGGTCGCAATGCCTGGAAAAATCTCAGATACAACCAATAGTTGAATTTCCTAGTGTTAGTGGAATTTCTAATTTAACCAATACTGACATTTTGTTTATTAGTGATATGAACAGGAACAGCCTTTTGGATGTTGCTAACAATGGGAACTCATATGAAAGTGGTGAATTTAAGATATTTAATTATACTTCACATCCAATTTCAGCGGAATATTATGAAATATTCTCTAAGGGTATGAAGTTTATACCTGACTACAGTTTAGATATCACTGATACTCTGGTTGAATTTAAACTCTTTTTGAGAAAACTAAATTTGGGTATTTTCTTCAAGAATCAAAATAGTACTGCTATTCTACAAATGGGTGAATTAAAGAAGAAAAGTACATTCACCCCACCGATGTGCATGACTTTAACATCTTTTGAAAATGTGGTTAATTCTCAAGTATATGCCTTATATAATAGATGTAAATATTCAAGCGGGGACAAACAGAGCAGAAACAAGATTTTGACATAGTTAAATGTCTATGTGAGAAAAATATTAGAATTATGTCCGCTGATAAGGGTGGAGGTATAGTGTTCTATGATAATGACAAATACATTAATAAAATTTTTGAATTATTGAATAATTCAACACAATACACTCCATCCTCGTTGAATGAGGTAAATATTGCTCATGCACGTATAGATTCATATTTGGAGGAATTTATAATAGAGAACAGAATAAGTGAGGAAATGTACAGATTTTTGAAGGTTGAATACCCTATATTAGCCACCATCAATGGTATCCCCAAAGTGCACAAAAATGTTAATGACCCCCCATTTCGTCCAATAATTTCTGGTAGTGCCAGCAAAGCTTTCCCTTTTGGTCAGGTGATCCATCATAAATTGAAACACATGTATAAAACAGTGAATCATATTATGAAGGACTCATGGGAATTTTGGGGTATTTTCAAGCCTGAATTGTGGACAATCTTATATATGTCACCATCGACATTCAGGATCTCTTCTCTAGTATACCTAAGGAGGATGGATTAGTTAGATTTTACAACAGTATAAATAGAGAGAGTGGCCTGGGACAGGAAGATATTTCTTTATTGATGGAATTCATGGACATAGTCCTGGATCACAATTACATCTTTTTTGAGGGGGAACATTATAAACAGAAAACGGGGGTTGCTATGGGTACTTCTTGCGCCCCTATCTATGCCAATCTGGTATTATTGGATTGGGAAACAGAATATATATTCAAATCTGAGTGGATGTCCAAAATTAAGAAATATGTGAGATACCTGGATGATATCTTTATATTGTGGGAGGGGGGTGAACCAGATTTAAAATGCTTTATGGGTTACATCAATAGCACTACTGATTATCTTAAGTTCACCCACCAGTATGATTCCACTGGTATCAGCTATTTGGATGTCTTTATCTATAGTGATGGGGAAACATTTCAGTCTCGTATCCACAGGAAGGACACCTTTAGTAATGGATACCTACATTTTAGTAGTGCACATTCATACAACACCAAAAGGGGTATTATTAAGGGGCAGTGTATCCGTGCTGCCCGTATGACAACTGACGAGAGGTATTTATTACAGGAAATGACATTTATTGGGCAATTATTTGTAGATAAAGGGTACCCCCTAAAAATGATTAAGGATATCACAGGATATGTCATCAAGGAATGGGGACACAAATATAAACCTTTACTTGGGGTAGGCATTGTTAACAATCAAAATAACAGTAACAATATTGGTGGAAGGGAAGGTATAAATAATGAATACTCTAAGGCTTGTGTTATTAAGTATGGTAGACATACCAGGGAGGTCAAGAATATTATTTCAAACAACTGGAACATTTTGACTAGTGACTTGTCAATTAAGGACAAAGTAACTATGGAACCGCATTTTGTTTATAAAACAGGAAATAATTTGAAAAGGATTATAGAAATTAAGTCTAACTATGAGCAGTCCAGTAAAATAAAAAGAACGGGTACCAAAAAATGTGGCCAGTGTAATTTTTGTAAATATATATTGGATACGCCTAATGCAATATTGGTGAATAATTTAAAAAGTAAGATATGGTTTTGCAATGGAAATTGTTTGAGTAAACACATAGTTTATCTGGGTATTTGCCAGACATGCAAAAGTTACTATGTGGGCAAAACCGATCGTTGTTTAAAAAATAGGATATATGATCATACCTATTGCATGAGGAAACTGGATATGAACAATGCTTTATCTAGACATCTAATTAATAATCCTCAGTGCAAGATGT
Source organism: Protopterus annectens (assembly GCF_019279795.1). Lineage (NCBI taxonomy): Eukaryota > Metazoa > Chordata > Ceratodontiformes > Protopteridae > Protopterus > Protopterus annectens. The sequence continues at coordinate 429,488,883 of NC_056731.1, read as the reverse complement.
TTAAATTTGCCATCCTTGACATTATTATTCCTAACCCACTTGGGGACAATATTAAGGCTGCGGTAGGAGAAAGGGAGATCAGATGGCAGATTATGCTAGATGCAGCCACTCCACCTGGCCTTAATGAGGTGATTCCAACAAAACCATTAGTCAGGACTTAGAACTTATAAACTGTCTCCGTCAATACACATATATATATATACTAAGTTACAAACTTTATATATAACCTGTATGTTGGGTTGTAGTATGCACTTTGCTTTTACAATTTTCTAATAATTTTGTTACTATGGTAAGAACTAGACCGGAAAAATATGCTTTATAGGGAATAGGATGGGCGATATAGAAATTAATATTAATTTTGCTTTTGTTTGACATTTTTCATTAAATGCAATATGTGAACATTTTTTAACATGTTTTTTTTTAAGGAAAAGCAACTTTAACCTTGGTTTTTAAATGGATTTAGTAATTTTATGGATAGTTAATACATTACTATCAGACATGTGAGCAATTGTAATAATGGGAATAGTTTGCCATGTCTTGGATAGAATATTTAAAGTGCTCAACCTTGTTATATAAGAATGTGTTCTTTAAATCTTAATAGGTTAATTGATTAAAAGGCGGGTTTTATTGTGGGTGTATGTGTATATAATGTGATGTATTTTAAACTTTCAATGTTCTGATGAAGGCAGTTTTCTTTACTGCAGAAAGCCCAACATTTATTTTGGATTTATTAAATTATTGCTTCCAGCATTGTCTCCGGCTTCCTGGTGTGTTTTTGCCTTGTTTTGGCTTCTTTGCAGTTATTTGTTGGACACTGGGATATACTTATTTACCATTGTCGTTCTTATGGAGTCAATGCAGGAGATTTTGAATTTGTCTACCTCCGTGACACGGGAGGAGATAGACAAAATACACTCAGAAATGGCTATTATACGAGGCAAAATTACACGGCTCGTAGAACTGCTTACACCGCCTTGCACGGTTCAAGCTAGAAGTGTGCAACCGAACCTTATTGCTCCCACAACATTCCGGTCCTCTATTGGCCAGGATAGCGATGACGACATTCCTGCTGGACAAGGGAGATGTTCATCCCCACTGTCGTCTAAAACCACGCCGAGGAAGGAAGGTACGAGTTCACCGGGTTGCTCAAGAGGTCCTATTAACGCTATGACTGCAACGGTTAACAACGAAGAGGATTTATTCTTAATATCTGGCGCCAAACCTAAACGCCACCACCCGTTGCGGACTTATGCGGGCGAAGAGAAGAACCGAATGGTTCCTAATACATACAATAAAGGTACTGTGCCAAACAATAGCCTTCGGAAAGATGTTGGAAAGAAGCATACTTATAGCTTGGACAATTTTGTCAAAATGCCTTTAGATTTTAAGGATTTTGTTAGGTCTGGTTCTAGTTTCCAGAAGGAAAAAGGTGATGGGGGTCATACCTCTCTAAAAAAGCTCATTTTTTCTTTTGGTAATAACCTTACAAAGGTAAAAAATATTCAAGTTGAAAATATGTACCTCCGGAAATGTTTGGACAGTAATGTTATACCGATGGGTTTACGGTTTTTCAAGGAACCCATGGGTGTTGAAATGAACACTAATAACATTAGAAAATGTAACGACATGTTTAATGAGTTTGGCACTAAATTCATTTTATTTATTATTGAATGTAATGACTCTAAAATAAGTGCGTTACTTAGTGAAATTGAGAACATGGATAGAAGTATACAGAATGATTTGCTGTTTGAACAGTGGGAAAGGTTATACTATAAACAGTTTGAGTATGCTGAGAGTATATATAAGAAAACATACGAAAGAAAGTGTAGAAAGTTACAAAGGAACATTATACAATATGAAAAGGGAACAGCATACAGGTGGAATAGTAATGATAAAAAACATGTTGTAACCAAGTATGATAGAAAACATTCCAATCCTGCTAATGAAAATGTTATTCATCATAATGATGAATGTTTTTTAGAGGAAGGGGGAGAGGAATGGACAATGGTAGAACGGAAGGGGAAAGGTCGCAATGCCTGGAAAAATCTCAGATACAACCAATAGTTGAATTTCCTAGTGTTAGTAGAATTTCTAATTTAACCAATACTGACATTTTGTTTATTAGTGATATGAACAGGAACAGCCTTTTGGATGTTGCTAACAATGGGAACTCATATGAAAGTGGTGAATTTAAGATATTTAATTATACTTCACATCCAATTTCAGCGGAATATTATGAAATATTCTCTAAGGGTATGAAGTTTATACCTGACTACAGTTTAGATATCACTGATACTCTGGTTGAATTTAAACTCTTTTTGAGAAAACTAAATTTGGGTATTTTCTTCAAGAATCAAAATAGTACTGCTATTCTACAAATGGGTGAATTAAAGAAGAAAAGTACATTCACCCCACCGATGTGCATGACTTTAACATCTTTTGAAAATGTGGTTAATTCTCAAGTATATGCCTTATATAATAGATGTAAATATTCAAGCGGGGACAAACAGAGCAGAAACAAGATTTTTGACATAGTTAAATGTCTATGTGAGAAAAATATTAGAATTATGTCCGCTGATAAGGGTGGAGGTATAGTGTTCTATGATAATGACAAATACATTAATAAAATTTTTGAATTATTGAATAATTCAACACAATACACTCCATCCTCGTTGAATGAGGTAAATATTGCTCATGCACATATAGATTCATATTTGGAGGAATTTATAATAGAGAACAGAATAAGTGAGGAAATGTACAGATTTTTGAAGGTTGAATACCCTATATTAGCCACCATCAATGGTATCCCCAAAATGCACAAAAATGTTAATGACCCCCCATTTCGTCCAATAATTTCTGGTAGTGCCAGCAAAGCTTTCCCTTTTGGTCAGGTGATCCATCATAAATTGAAACACATGTATAAAACAGTGAATCATATTATGAAGGACTCATGGGAATTTTGGGGTATTTTCAAGCCTGAATTGTGGACAATCTTATATATGTCACCATCGACATTCAGGATCTCTTCTCTAGTATACCTAAGGAGGATGGATTAGTTAGATTTTACAACAGTATAAATAGAGAGAGTGGCCTGGGACAGGAAGATATTTCTTTATTGATGGAATTCATGGACATAGTCCTGGATCACAATTACATCTTTTTTGAGGGGGAACATTATAAACAGAAAACGGGGGTTGCTATGGGTACTTCTTGCGCCCCTATCTATGCCAATCTGGTATTATTGGATTGGGAAACAGAATATATATTCAAATCTGAGTGGATGTCCAAAATTAAGAAATATGTGAGATACCTGGGTGATATCTTTATATTGTGGGAGGGGGGTGAACCAGATTTAAAATGCTTTATGGGTTACATCAATAGCACTACTGATTATCTTAAGTTCACCCACCAGTATGATTCCACTGGTATCAGCTATTTGGATGTCTTTATCTATAGTGATGGGGAAACATTTCAGTCTCGTATCCACAGGAAGGACACCTTTAGTAATGGATACCTACATTTTAGTAGTGCACATTCATACAACACCAAAGGGTATTATTAAGGGCAGTGTATCCGTGCTGCCCGTATGACAACTGACGAGAGGTATTTATTACAGGAAATGACATTTATTGGGCAATTATTTGTAGATAAAGGGTACCCCCTAAAAATGATTAAGGATATCACAGGATATGTCATCAAGGAATGGGGGCACAAATATAAACCTTTACTTGGGGTAGGCATTGTTAACAATCAAAATAACAGTAACAATATTGGTGGAAGGGAAGGTATAAATAATGAATACTCTAAGGCTTGTGTTATTAAGTATGGTAGACATACCAGGGAGGTCAAGAATATTATTTCAAACAACTGGAACATTTTGACTAGTGACTTGTCAATTAAGGACAAAGTAACTATGGAACTGCATTTTGTTTATAAAACAGGAAATAATTTGAAAAGGATTATAGAAATTAAGTCTAACTATGAGTAGTCCAGTAAAATAAAAAGAACGGGTACCAAAAAATGTGGCCAGTGTAATTTTTGTAAATATATATTAGATACGCCTAATGCAATATTGGTGAATAATTTAAAAAGTAAGATATGGTTTTGCAATGGAAATTGTTTGAGTAAACACATAGTTTATCTGGGTATTTGCCAGACATGCAAAAGTTACTATGTGGGCAAAACCGATCGTTGTTTAAAAAATAGGATATATGATCATACCTATTGCATGAGGAAACTGGATATGAACAATGCTTTATCTAGACATCTAATTAATAATCCTCAGTGCAAGGTGTTTAAATTTGCCATCCTTGACATTATTATTCCTAACCCACGTGGGGGCAATATTAAGGCTGCGGTAGGAGAAAGGGAGATCAGATGGCAGATTATGCTAGATGCAGCCACTCCACCTGGCCTTAATGAGGTGATTCCAACAAAACCATTAGTCAGGACTTAGAACTTATAAACTGTCTCCGTCAATACACATATATATACTAAGTTACAAACTTTATATATAACCTGTATGTTGGGTTGTAGTATGCACTTTGCTTTTACAATTTTCTAATAATTTTGTTACTATGGTAAGAACTAGACCGGAAAAATATGCTTTATAGGAATAGGATGGGCGATATAGAAATTAATATTAATTTTGCTTTTGTTTGACATTTTCATTAAATGCAATATGTGAACATTTTTAACATGTTTTTTAAGGAAAAGCAACTTTAACCTTGGTTTTTAAATGGATTTAGTAATTTTATGGATAGTTAATACATTACTATCAGACATGTGAGCAATTGTAATAATGGGAATAGTTTGCCATGTCTTGGATAGAATATTTAAAGTGCTCAACCTTGTTATATAAGAATGTGTTCTTTAAATCTTAATAGGTTAATTGATTAAAAAAGGCGGGTTTTATTGTGGGTGTATGTGTATATAATGTGATGTATTTTAAACTTTCAATGTTCTGATGAAGGCAGTTTTCTTTACTGCAGAAAGCGCTCAACATTTATTTTGGATTTATTAAATTATTGCTTCCAGCATTGTCTCCGGCTTCCTGGTGTGTTTTTGCCTTGTTTTGGCTTCTTTGCAGTTATATATATATATATATATATATATATATATATATATATATATTTAAATCATACCTGTTATAGTCTGTTAATGTTGCTTGGGATCATACATGCCCAAAGAGATATACACAGAAGCCTTTGTCTACTTCCTAATATGATGGCCTAGCTAGAGGTAAGGGAAGAACAGATGGGCTCCTTTTAATTCCATGCACAGCAAATGTGATTCCTTCTCTACATTAACAAGAAATTTGGTGTTTACTTCATAATCTGCTTACAAATCACATGATAAGAGATGATGTTTGTCTGAATCGTGTAACTGCTTTTTGTTTGCTAACTTTTTATACTCTGCTCGTATATAACTTTTTTAGACTTTACTTGCTCGCATATAACTATGTTATACATTTTGGAGCTTTTCTTCCCGGGCCTCCACTGAAAATGGACATTAATCCAGTCAGACTATCCCGGTCAACAAATGTAAAATAAAATAAATAAATAATATAATCAAAATGGATAGGTCTAGCGATAAGTAACAGAACTTTACTTCTATAACCAAGTTAAGAGGACAACCCTATAGAGGAGGATAAATATCTGACTTTTGCTGGTGTTTTTCTAGACTATCTTTCCAAGTGTAGCAGAGCGGCAAAGCTCAGTAGAAACTAAATTGTAATTATCTTAATATTACAGTATTCCATTCTTCATCAAATGATGCTTGCTGTTTGACAACATGTCATAAATGTTCATGACATTTGACATGCTGATTCAGACCCTTTTGATCTAAGGTATAGTTATTTATTTTCCATGCTTAACTGTCTTAGCCTTTTCTTTCTGAAGATATGTAATACTGGGTTTTCACTTTTTAAAAAGTTAAGTCCTAGAGCCATTTGGAGCTACATCGTCATCAGATTTGCGTTCTATACATAACATGATAATGTTCTTTGATGGAAATTATATTAATTTGGTGTACCATTCTGATGGCAGACCACACACTTTTCTCTGATAAGCTGTTTCTGAAGCTTCTAGGCAATGTGTATGTCAGCTACTCTTGCATGGACCTCTGATACAGCACCTCTGTCTCCTTAGGATTAAAAGTAGTTCTTGAAGAATGGAATGTACCTCACAAGACATCTGCAGCAGCTGGAAAGGCCACAGAAGTACCTCACAAAGAGGATTACTGGCCTCAAACAAATGCCCTACACTGACTGCCTCAAAAAACTCCAGGTTTACTCCATAGCATATCGCATACTCCAAGGTGATCTCTGCCTAACATGTAAAGCTATGTCAAACCCAGAGCTGTTGGACATGCTACACCTAAGGAAATCCCAATCTCTCCGAGCTACATGCTCTAGGGACCTATAGCTTGTCCCAACAATAAACAGGACATGCTGGAGGGATAGATTCCTGTCCCAGAGACTTCCTATACTCTGGAACAAGCTACCCATCTATGTCAAGCAAAGTTTTTCATTAGCACTCTTCAGGAAAAATCTTAATGAGTGGATGGGAAATAGGAAATACACCCCGGGGATCACTTCTGTGTCTCTGCTGGACAGTGGCACAGGAAAATAACTTTCTTGGGTGGTGTAAGCTATGGAACCTTGCTGGCTAGGCTTGCATCGGCCCTTGGGCCAATAGTCTAGTACCTACCTATGAACCTATGAACCTATGTATTCTTTCATTGATAAACTGCTTCAGTAGTTTCATGGTAACATGCATGTCTGCAGAGTCCTGGATGTACTTCCTGTAATTAATTCTAGTGTTTGAAGAATTACTTGATTCTTTCTCTTCATGCTTTAACATTCTTACCTTAGTAGTACAAATGGATTCATTATCTTCATCTGCAGAGAGCATCTTGGGACACATTCGCTTTGTGGTCTGCACTGGCAGAAGTTTACCACAAGGCTTTTCACAAGCAATATGTTTCTCAAGGTCTCCCTTACTCTTTTGTCTGTACTTCTCACATGAAGTCTTATTATTTGTAGACATCATTCCTCTTTTATGTACCTTCTTTTCACATCTAAGAGAGGTTAAACTCTACACTAAAGGCCATGCTATGGGCATTTGCAAGCCAGCTTAAGAGGGAGTGAGACAAATATTTGCACCATCTGTTGTTTGCTTACAGAGAGGTGTGCCTCAGGAATCCACAGGTTCTCACCTTTTGAGTTTCTGTATGGGCGTAGGGTGAGGGGACCTCTAGATTTGATTTGCGATGAGTGGTAGGGTGAGTGTGAATCCCACAAGGAGTTTGCTGTGGCATATGTCCTAAACCTCAGGACAAGGCTCAGTGAAACCTTGAGCTTGGCCCAGGAGAACCTGGCAGAAGCCCAACAGCAGAGAAAGGTCTGGTATGACAAGAATGTTCGAGCCAGAGAGTATGTCATGGGCCAGCAGGTTATGGTTCTCATTCCTGTCAGATACAACAAGCTGCAGGCAGCTTGGGAGGGACCCTTCAAAGTGGTAATGAATGTCAGTGATGTTAAGTACATGGTAAAACTGCTAGGCAGGAGGCAGGGGCACAAATTGTACCATGTTAACATGATGAAACCTTACCATGATAGAGAGAGCCTTGTGCTGAGTATTTTCAGTGGATCATAGGAGGAGTCTGAGGGGACTAACATTAGTGGACCGGAGTTCCGCTGTGGTGACTCCTAACCATAAGCCGAAAGTCCCAACAACAACATAGGAGGAGTCTGAGGGGGAATCTGGTGACTGATCTCCTTAATGAGGCTCGGACTGACACTTCAGTGGAAGGGGTAGCAATATCCCAACAGCTATCCCCTACCCAGGTTCAAGAAATCCGAGCAGTGTTACAGGAGTTTGGGGGCATGTTCGCTGGAAAACCAGGGTGTACCCACCTGGTGCAGCACCATATGGATACAGAACTCCAAAGGCCTACTAAGCAGTCCCCTTATAGGGTGCCTGAGAGAATCAAACAGACTCTGAGATACAGGAAATATTGAAACTGGGGGTAATCCAGGAGTCCAGGAGTCCAGCAGCCCCTGGGCCTTCCCAGTGGTGCTGGTACCAAAGAAGGATGGCAGCACCAGGTTCTGTGTGAACTGCAGGAAAATAAATAGTCACACAGAGTCAGATGCTTACCCCATGCCTAGGACAGATGAAGCCCTAAAGCAGCTGGGTGGGGCTAAGTATCTTACCACTACTGATCTTACCAAGGGTTACTGGCAGGTGCCCTTGCCTCCTAGCCTTAGAGAGAGGTCAGCCTTTATGACTCCTTTCGGCTTATATGAGTTCACGAAGATGCCCTTTGGGATGAAAAATATCCCAGAGATTTTCCAGAGGCTGGTAGATCATATCCTAGCAGGAGCAGGAGATTTTGCCCTTGCTTACCTGGATGATATTGTCATCTACAGCCATTCCTGGCAAGAGCACCTTCGGCATGTCAGGGAGGTGCTGGGCAGACTACAGATGGCAGGGTTGGCCATTAAGCCAGAAAGTGTCAGGTGGGTATGGTAGAGGTCTCCTACCTGGGGCATATAGTGGGGAATGGTAAGATCAGACCAGAACCTGCTAAAGTGGAAGCCATTCAGGTATGGCCTGCCTCTGTTACCAAAAAGCAGGTGAGGGCATTCTTACAGACAGCATGGTACTACAAAAAGTTTGTTCCCAATTATAGTACCATAGCTGCTTCCCTCTCAGACCTGACAAGGAAAAATAGGCCAGATAAGGTAGAGAAGACCACAGCATATGAACAGGCATTCCAGAAGCTTAAAGGAGCTTTGGGGGGGACACCCTGTGTTAGCCAGTTCAGATTACAGCAAATAATTTGTTGTGCAGGTGTATGCTTCAAACCATGGGTTGGGGGCTGTTCTCAGCCATATTTCCTCAGAGGGAGAAGAGCACCCAGTGGTATATCTCAGCCATAGGCTCCAACCCAGGGAGGAATGCTATGCAGCTATAGAAAAGGAATGTTTAGCTATAGTAAGCGCACTGCAGAAACATCAGCCTTATCTGTATGGAAGGAAATTCTCTGTAGTTATAGACCACAATCCTTTAATGTGGGTACAACAAGCCAGCCAGCAAAATGCCAAGTTACTAAGGTGGAACCTAGAGTTGCAGGCACATTACATGACAGTGCAACATCATAGTGGGGTCAGCAATGCCAATGCAGATGGGCTGTCAAGACAGGGAATGGGATAATATATTCCCAGATAGCCTCATTCCTCTCAAGCAATGTTTCTCAAGGGTCATTTGAAAAACTAACTTGTATCTCTGAAGGGGGGAAGTATTGTAACTGTTTAAATGTATGTCAACAGAGGAAACTGGAGGGTTAACTTCAGTCCAGCAAACTTCAGAAAAATAGCTGAAATTAAATTACTTTATAGGCTACGCAATGAAAGAGGCTATCTCTCAGGTTTTCAGTGCAACTAGAGACACAGAGTTTCTACTAGAGAGCTTTCTGTGTTATCATTGGAGTGAACTAATTGCTACTTTTGAAGCATGAAGGAATGGAGTTGTTTTATGACTTCCAGCATCTGCCAAAAATCTGTGGAAAAGCACTTGTCTGTATATTTTTACAGGTAGATGCTAAATTCTGCCATCTTCTAACAATGTGGGTTTTAGCATGGGAACTAGAAGTCAGATGACCAGAAATTATGTCATTCTGCAAGCTATCCCAGCAATAATATTTTAGATATTAATTTGAAAAGTCTGCTAGTGAGATAGAGTACTTTGCATTCTGTCTTGGACCTGACAGCAACTAGAAGATCCATTCACCACGTCTGCTTGCTCTAATAGTAAGTTCTTAGGTTATAGTATAATTTTCTTAGATTCAATTAGGAATATAGTGAAGCTTAGTTTAGATATATTTTTGTATTTATTTGAGACTGTCCTGCAATGTTGTTTTAAATATTTCCTGTGGTTTTGAACTCTGATGTCACTATGAATATATATTTAGTATTGTCTTGTTCTTTTATTTATTATTAAATATATTGAAACATTTCATTGTGGCTGATCTGTGTAGAGATATTTAAGTTTTGAGAGTACTTGCATATTTATTTGGTGACACTGTGTGGGCCACTCCTAATAGCCTTGCTGTTGGTCAAGCTACCATTTGTGTTAATATTAATATTACACAGTAAGATTGGACACTCTTTGTTAAGCGCCTTAAAGAAGTTGAAAAGGAGTGACCGGTGGCAGTCAGTGAAAACTACCTTATAGTCTGGACAGAAGGAGGCATATATAGTAAACCTCTGCCAGTGTGTGTGTGTGTGTGTGTGTGTGTGTGTGTGTGTGTGTGTGTGTGTGTAAATCAAACCTTAAAGAGTGTGTATGTCAGCTACTTGGGCAAGGACAAAGGCCTGGTTGGAAAGAGAGGGGGCTGGAGGTCTTGGCTTTGTCACTCAGCTGAGATCTCAACTCTGTAGCTGTGCCAGTGGGGAGTCTTATTGGGGATCTGGAGAAAGAGTGAGAAACCAGCCCCGGACTGACTGTGGTCTCTGTGTGCTCTAAGGGAAATTGCACTTGATGCAGAGAGCTGCATCTGGAAATACTGTGTGGTGAGGATTGAGGCTTCTTGATTACTGGTCCAGTGGAGGGTTGTCACAGAGCGCATCCAATTGTCTTTTTCAGCAGAGACAAAATGGACTCAGCCATCACCATCCAAACCTTTGTATACTGAAAAAACTGTTTAACTTGCTGAGATCCAGAATTAGTCCCCACTCTCTTGTCTTTTCTGGCACCAAGAAGAATCTTGAGTAAGTTCTGGACACTTTCTGGTCTAGGGGGATATCTTGGATAACTCTCTTGTCTAGTTGCTTTGCTCTGACTGGGTTGAACATCAGGGACTTTTTTTCAAAACTGTGGGAGGGTCTAGGGAAAATGGTATGGTATAATATCTGTATATAATCCTCTGCACCCATGAATCTTTTGTGATAGTCAGGCTTTCTGTTGCAGGGATAAACAATCCCCAGCTGCCTCCAGAGAGGGATATTCAGGCCTCCTTTCAAAAGCATTGATAGGGCCTGTTTGAGAAAGAATCTCGAAAGCCTTGGTTCTGTGAACCACCTCTGCTATGAGGTTGGCATCTTCCATTCAAGTTACCCCATCTGCTCCTAAGGATCTATCTCCACATGAATCCTGGAAAACATCCTAGGATTTCTTAAACCACATTTTCTACCACCTCATTGATTCCTAAAGAAAGGCCTTTGAGAGGTAGAAAAATATACACCCACAGCACAAAGGGTCTTTCCCTCTTGTTCACACCTGGAGACCATGACCTTAACCTTTGGGCCAAAGAAAGAAGATCCATCAAAAGGCATGAATGAAGGATTAAATGGTTCTAAAAAGTCACACAAACGCATCCAGGCATGTCTCCCGATGAGCATGAGAGATCAACCTCATGGATGCATTTGAAATAGATTGGAAAGTAGCAAGTTGCAAAATGATTTTGTTTTCATCCTCAGAAGACTTGTAGCCAGAAAGAGATTTGGTAATCACCTTGATTAAATCTCTTTGCAGTCTCGTAAAATGTACAGAATAATTCAGCGACCTAAGGGCAAAGGTCGCTGAAGCATACACACACTTCCCAAATCTGTCCAACTCCCTAGACTCTCTATTAGGGGATTGGACAGAAGAACACTGTTTTGACAGTTCCTTCTTTGTAGTGTAGGCACAACCATGCCATCAACTGGTACACCCTTGCTCCAGTGTGCATGGCCTTTGGGAGGGCAAGAATAATATCAGTCTTTCTGGGATTGGCTCAACAGTGTCCAGCTCCTTTCACACCTGCTGAGAGACTGGGTTAATGAGCTCATCAGCTGGGGAGAGGTCACCCAAGAAGTAGATGGGCCAGACCCAAAAGCATTCAGGAATACTGATTACTCCTGAGGGGTGTCAGTAGACCAACCATCTTTTTGTTTCAGGAGCTCTAGGATGTCTGCAAAAGAGACATCATCAGGTGGTGATCTGGGGCACCCCACCCCCTCACCAAAATCAGTGTCCTCTGTGACAGAGTCCTGGGGGGATTCTAAGTATCTCCTCTTACACATCCTTTTCTGAGGAACTTCCTCAGTAGGGTGTTCTGGATAAGTGTTGGAAAAGATATCAATGTCTTGATGGACTAGCTGGAAGCTCATCCAGGTTGGTTGTCCCAGTGGAAGAGATGATCGAAGCTCAGAGCAAAACATAATGTGAGGCAGGGTTGTCTGATCTGAGGAGGGCAGGGATGTCTCTAGCAATGGAGAAAACCTTCTTCACAACCTTGAAGGCAGAATGCTTATGAGAAACAGAAGTCAACGGCTCCATGGCAGGAACCTCTTGGATTGTCAGCTCCTAAAAGCCCACCAGCACTCCACCCAAGGTGGGAGTCAGAACCAAGCTATCCAGTGCTTGAGCCCTGAAGGGAAGAGACAGCTCAGATGATTTGGCTCCGAGAGTCCTCCAGCTCCGAGATATTCAGAGTCAAAGAGCAAACAGTCTTTGGATCCAAAGTAGACATGCCAGGGGTCTCAGATCCATTGGTTCCAAAACAAAAGGTTGGATCGGAGAAGGAGACACCAGAGGAGAAGTGGACAGATGTTGGGTCCCAGATCAGGTAGGGGTCAGAAGCATCTGAACCCTCATCAGCATCTGTTCTCTAAGGAACTTCCTCATCATGCTGTCCACATCTGCTTCTGAATGACTTCTGGATGATCGGAGAGGACGTAGTGGAAGGAGGCCTAGAATGCCTTTGAGTGAACCCTGTAAGAAGGGAAAAAGAAGCCTGGGTGGGACCAGATCTGATAGAAACAGTAGAATACAGAGACAGCAAGAGACACCACAAAACTAAATTGTTCCTGCAATTTGTCAGGGCCCTAGAATTAAACCCTGAACAGATCACACAGTCAACATCAAGATGTTCTGGACCAAGCAATACACACATTCCATGTGGCCATCTGAATTTTGAAGCTTGTGTCCACAGGAAACATACCTTTTAAACCCAGTAGGTTTGTCTGACATCTTAAAGTACAAGAAGGAACTATCACCAACAAAGAAGCAACCATTCCACTTTTAAAGATTACCTGAAAAGGCTATAAAATAACTATCTTTATATTATTATTATTATGTTTTTTAATAATGAAATGAGACACTACCAGCAATAGCAAACAGAATACTCTGGAGAAGTATAAAGAGGTACCAACAATGGTACTGAAACAAGTAACAACAATGGTAGCTGATGAAGAAAGGAAAGGGGAGAGAGAAAATTATTTAAGAGTTAACTAAGTACCATAAAATATGGGAGGGAGGAAGAATAAAGTCACTAGAATAAACTCAATTAACTCACAATACCCAAAAAATCCACGAACACTCAATAAACACTCAATCGCCAGGAATCCATGTCTGGTACCTAATGGTGGCAAACGAGATGTGAGATATGTTAGGTTGGTGGGGCATTATGGGTAAAGGGAGGAGCTTGAGACTAAGATCCAATGATATGGTAGAAGTGGCCGGGTTGGATCCTATTCTCGAATCTGAACCCAGCAGTTGAGGAATGAATGAAAATGACATCAGATAGAGGTCATTTCTGCTGAGAAAGGAAGTGCTGCTGAGCAAGTTGGAGTGGATGTCAGTTCTGGCACTGGCTTAATAAGCAGAACTAGCAGAGATCATAATGGGAGGAATTCAGAGGGAAGTAGTTGCAGCAGGATAGGTGGAAGTACTGTGTTAGGTGGGATGTTTGAACACTGATCATTACCAAGCTGTTGGTCCTAGGACTGAGCTATCTTTTAATTATGGAGTTACAGCCCTGGAATAAACATTCTTGGGTAGGTAAGGATGCATTAACTGACTAACAAATGTATATAAAGTTCAGATGGTGAGAAAAAAAAAACTCAGGAAACCAGGGGAACAAACACATGTCCACATACATAAATAATGAGCCAAGGCACATGAAAGCGGAAGATAGTGGATGCATTAGCAGGTTTAAAAAGACAGTCTTTTTTGGACTTTGACTATGTCATGCCTTACACTGAAATATAAACTTGATTAGCCACTCATTTAGTTATCAGGTAAGACCATTATGAGATGAATGCAAAACTGCAAATGTTCAAATAGCAAATAATATATATTAAATAAAATTAAACCACCAGCATAACTCAACCTACTGCCATACATACTTTATATAAATTTATATTTGGGATGATAGATTTATACATATAAAATTCCTATGTGGAACACATGGAACCACACTTACCGATAAAACTTTATGTAACAAAACTGGTAACATACATCCCCTATTCTGTACAATGCCAGAGGTTAAAAATTAAGAATAAAAACTGTTCAGTATCATTATGACCATTGTAGGAATGCTTATCATGCTATGTGCCACTTGTTATATTTATATAAACTCCAACTTGTTATTGATTGCTTTAGCATCTGTTTTGTCTGCCACATTCAGCTGCACTCAACCCTTTTCAGAGGAAGCCCAATGAGAAAAGCTACAAAAAGTAAACATTAAACTACCCTCGCAAATAGTTAATAAAATATAGTATATTATACAGTGACTCCCTATTACTATTCGAAAATGTGCACGCTGATTGGCCTAGCCCAACCAGCATGCCCATTGTAATTTCCACAATATACCAATGGATAAAGGTCCGGTCCGGTCACCCGGACTTTTTTCCGTTGGTATAAAGTGCCCCAAAACCGTTTTTTTTTTTTTTTTTAACAATTAAAAAAAAAAAAAAAGAGAGAAAACAGAGCAACGGAGACTTTCTTTTCTCCGTTGCTTCCATTTCAAAGCATTGATGTACTGGGTATGCATGGGACACAAGTCCCATACGCATGCGCAGTACATCAAAACGAAGAAGCAGTATACCAAATCTGGCAGAAGAACAGTAATCTACCATTACACAAAGACATTATTTAAGAAAAGTAAGTATTTTTTTCCTTAAATAATGTCATTGTATAAGAACAATAACCGACTCCGTGGTTGTGGTATATTGAAGATTTACCCACAGTTGCCTTTGTTTAATCACTTGGGCTTTGCCCTCATGATTAAACCACACTGACCGTGGGTAAATCTTCAATATACCACACAAGTCATCGATTATTGCTTTAGTATTGAACATAGCATATTAGACAATAAATGCAACAGTAATAACAAAAGGGATGAAACATAAAACATAATTTTCAGTTTTTCAATCAAAAGTATCAATTAAATACAAGTGAGAAAAAAAAAAAAATATATATATATATATATATATATATATATATATATATATACACACACACATACATACACACACACACACACACACACACACACACATATATATATATATATATATATATATATATATATATATATATGTATATATGGATCTAGGACATTTGATCGAAAGATCAAACATCCAAATCCATAACCACCGAACACACTTTAATGAAAGAACTTTCATCAAAAAAGTGCTTTCTCCCTTATCCGCACTGTAGTGCGGTCTTGGCAACAGGCATACTTACTCAAAAGTGCTTCTTCGGTGAAAAGCACTTTCATGTAAGTATGCTCGCCCTTAATGGATTTGGACAATTGATCTTTCGATCAAACATCCTACATCCTTATATATATATATATATATATATATATATATATATATATATCTTTATGTATCAATGTCAGAAATAGTATAAGCAAATATACTATCAGTATAATGTACACTAACTAACTTGCACAGAGTCCCATGGACCATTACATTTGTACTTAAAACATTATGTAGAAAAAAGGCATAGATCTTTTAAAACAGATGCATTAGGAAGAGAGATGATTATGCCGGAGTTGTGACAGTTTATTTTAATAGATACATTTATTTTAATAGATACATACTACTGGACCGTAAAGACTAGTTGTGGTTCCTTCAGTTATACTTTGTAAATTGAAGACAGCCCTGTACTTAACTCTCCTGCACAGAAAGTATAGCATAAAAGGTTGGCACATTCCGTTGCTTAGGAGTTCAGCTACACATTTCTTCTTGTTATTAAAACCTTATACTGTCACAGACAACAACTGCCTAACAGTTATATAAAAGCAGTTCTACTACAAGCACTTGAGTCCCAAATGCTTAAAGACCTCTGTCTCAAAGACAGGGTCTCAATGTGTTGCAGCGTGTACAGGCTGCTGCTTGTGCTCAAATGTGTTTGAATATAAGTTCAGGCAAGCAGCTGCCACATCTGACCTTAAACAATTGTTCAGGTTTGTAAGTGTGGCAGCCATAGGAAGGAAGTGTGGGGGATTAGCATTATGGAGCAAAAGGTGGCTTTTAGGGTCAGGGAATGAGAAGGGAATCTTAGGGTTAAGGAGCATGAAGGGAGTTTTAGGTCAAGGGAACTTCAGGGTTAGGGAGCTGGAAGAGAGTCTAGGGTTATGCATAATCATGGAATTTAGATGTAGGGAAGGGGGTTGGAGTTTGGGCTTAGGGAGTGATCATACATTTTGGGTTAGGGAGGAGGGTTGAAATTTTAGGTATAGGAACGAGTTAAGGGGTTAGGAGCTGAGTAGATGTTTTAGAGTTAAAGATAGGGTTCTGCTAAACTGTATAGTTTAGTAGGATTGTGTGCTAACAGGACTAAATAATTTAGTAAGATCAAACCAGTAAAAGTTAGAGCACTTGCCCTTTTCAGCAAGTGGCAGTGATAAAGTGTGTCACAAGCTAATAGAACAACAGCACTTGCAGTAGAACCATAAAAAGCGTATATCTCTCAAATATAGGTATTATTTTTGCTTCTATGTTCATCCATTGAATTAAAATATCAGCGAATGGCTGATAATCAAATGTTAAACACCAAATGTGGAAATTATCGAACAAGCTTATCTGGCCAACATTGTGAAAAGCCTTTATAAAAACACCTTATCAACCAAAGTGGTGGTCTCTGTCCCCACATCTCCCATGCCCCCTAACCATATATACCAACTCCGAGATCGCACTACAGTGGGGAGTAGGGTACATTTATAAAAGGATTTGTTTAACTTACTTTATGTATTGTACCACACTTCCTGGTTGTTGACCAGCTGTGGCCATTCGATGATATTATTTTTGGAGATAAGCTTGTTTGGTAATTTCCATGTTCAGTGTTTAACGTTTAATTATTATTCATTCGCTGATATTTTAATTTGATGACTGAACATAGACCTATTATTTTCTTATCTTATGTTTTGGCTGTTTGTGGACATTAAACACTTCTAGATGTTTAGAGCTCTGTGAATCTAGTATTTCAGAGAGTTGCCTAGAAAAAAGTACACTGTTCAATAACACAGACTATGCCTTGTATCTTTCTTATATGATTAACTGACATTCCCGATACACTGCTATGCAATTTTGTCACACATGCCAAAAATTGAGTACAGACAAGCATATTTTGTGCACCCCACACTGTACACATTTTAAAATTATTTATGTCATGCAATGAGATTTGCTAGAATTTAAATGTACCTTTTTATTTATTAAGTAATGGCAGGATAAGCTGTCCAGCAGAATACACTGTCCTGGGTGGGAAAGGTGAGGAATACATTTTAGAAGCTTGTGTACAATAAGTTATAGTACCAATAGTTAAAAATGGGACAAAAGGTGAGGAATACATTTTAGAAGCTTGTGTACAATAAGTTATAGTACCAATAGTTAAAAATGGGACAAAAGTCGTACTCGTTTTACTCATTTTCATAAGTATAGATAAACTGCTTCTCTGTCTAAGATATCAATCATACTAATGACAGTTTTGAAGAAACAACAAATGATGTGCTTAGTGAAGCAGTAAATCAAGTATACAAATATTCTGCATGTTAACAGTTATTGTTCGGGAATCAATATGGGTGGCACAGTGGTACAGTGGTTAGTGTTGTCACCTCACAGCAAGAGGTTCTCCGGTTCAGTTCAGCTGGGATGCCTTATGTGCAAAGTCGGCATATCCTCCTTGTGTTTACATGGGTTTTGTCTGGGTGCTGTTGTTTTCTCCCACCTTCCCAAGACATGCTGCAGGTACATTGGACATTCTAAATTGGCCTTTGGTGTGTATGCCTCCTGAGGAAGGTTGGGTGCCAGTCTGGCAACTCAGCACAGTAAAACTCTACTGACACTCATTCTGTGGACCTGTGTTCCACTGTGGTGACCCCTAACAGGAGCAGCTGGAAGGAGAAGAACTTCAAGAATCAATAAACTTCCTGAAACTTGTATCAGATAAGGCTGAAGGTCTGAAATATTGCAATTTGTTAACTGGGAAAGTCCACTGGGCCTGTCAGAGTCCATTTTCAGTGGAGGTTTAGGGAGAAAAAACTCCTCAGTACAATAATGAAATTAGAATTTGATACAGAGGTAGTATAACTAACAAATAATTGGCTTACAAAGAGAGAAAATAGTTAACAATCCAGTGCAAGACCAATAGCAACCAGAGTTACTTCATTTTTGAGGTTATTAGAGGATAGAGGAAATTACTGGAAAACATGATATAAAAGTAGAAAGAAATAATTAAAACTAGGTATTCTAAGGAGGCTTAGTGCAAGCACAGTTCCAGTTGGAAGATAGGTATTCATACAGAGAAGTTTTGAAGCAGACAGGATTCTGGGTTGTTCTAACAGCTAAAGGAAGAGCATGCCAATATTTGGCTAAACAGTAGGAGCACAGAAGCTGGCTGGGAGGAAGATTTGATTTGTAAACTTGCAGAAGTTGCTGATTTTCAGATCTAAGGGGCCTGTTTGAGAGGTAGTAAGTGAATGTTGAGCTACGGGCGGGACAATCAGAAGGCTTAAAGATCAGTTTGTGAGCTGTAATTAGTTGCAGATAAGTGAAGTAGTTAAGTAGTTCCAGACATTTTCACATATAAATATCACACTATAGTAATGAGTGCAGGAAAAAGAATAAATAGTATTTGTATCATGTTTCCTGTAATGTATACTTTACAGTTCATAGGTTCATAGGTTCATAGGAGGTTACTAGGCTAATGGCCCTAGGGCCCTTACAAGCATAGCCAAGTTCAACCCTTGTTCCCTTAAGGGTCTAGAGATATGGTCTATGTTGTAAGCAGATCTAAATCAGCACTGACTACCCCTATTCAAGAGGGACACAAGTGAAACCCCTGGGGTGAATTTGCAATCTCCCATCTAATCGTTCAAGTTATGCTTAAAAAGGGTTAAAGAGGGGCTCTGTTTAACCTGCGTTGGAAGTTTATTCCAGAGGAGAGGCAACCTTTGGGAGACATATCTGTCTCTCCAGCAAGTCCTGTTGATGTCACATGTGAGGTTACGGTCTCTAGAGTGAGTGAATTGTGTACCATTTGATTTACAAATGTGCAGCATTTCCATTAAGGCATGATCAGAGGTTGCTCTGTATGCAAGGTGTAGGTCGCCTCTCAGTAGTCTATATTATGCAGAGTATAGTGACAGTGATTTCAGTCTATCCCCATAAGACATATGCTGAAGACCCTGAATTTTCTTTGTGAGAAACCTTTGAGATCTCTCCAGTTGCTGCAGGTACCTGTTTAGGTACATACCAAAGGAAAGCATTGTATTCTATTACTGGCCTGATGAGGAAAGAGTACGGGGGTTTATAACCTCTTTTGTTCTGGAAGCTATGCCCTTGCTTATGAGGTGAGCAACATAGAAGCCCTTCCTTACCACTGTGGAGACATAGTGATCAAAAGTAAGGTTGTGATCAACCTGTGTGCCCAAATCTCTCAAGACTGATTTAGAGCTTAGGGTGCTGTTATTAACATGGTAATCTACAGGGAAATTTCCTTTGCCAAAGGGGATGGTAATGTTTTTTTTTTGCATTGAGTTTAAGGCCATGACTTTGACACCAGTCACTGATTTGTATAAGTCCTTCTTGTAGAATGTTGACATCATTTGGGGACTCAATGACTGCTCCCAGTTTGCAGTCATCAGCAAAGTTTGTCAGTCACATACCTTTTGTTTTGCCTGTACTTCTGAGAAGTCAATTCCAAACAATAGGGGCCCCAGCACCAGTCCCTCTGAAACACCTCTGGCAATGGGTCTGCTGGTGGAGGTGGAGTCCTGTATTTTGACTGTATGTGTTCTATTGGTGAGCCAGTTTGCAACCCACCTGATAGAATATGTGTTGACCCCCAGCTGGGTGAGTTTTTCAATGATGCCTGAGTGGGGGATTGTGTCAAAGGCCTTAGCCAAGTCTAGGTAGGCCGTATGCACAGATTTGCCTTCATCCAGGGCTTTGGTGACAGTCACAAAAAAGTTCACCAGGTTCAACAGGCAGGATCTCCCTTTAGCAAAACCAAACTAGGTCAGGTCAAGTGCTTGAAGGTCTACTATATCCTTGTTGATAAGGTCTATGACGATTCTGTCTACTGCCTTGCAGATAAGGCTGATTAGACTAATGGGTCTATAGTTCCTGGGGTCAGTGGATGCACTCCCCTTGTGCAAGGGGATGATGATAGCTGTTTTCCATTCAGCAGGGACAAAACCAGTGCTTAGCCTGTGGTTGAAAAGAGCACCCAATGGTGTTACTACCTCGTGTTTTAAATTATTGAGAAGGCAGCCTGGGATGTTATAGGTCCCACAGATACTGTGTTTTTGGCCTTGGAGAGAGAGGTTAAAACCTGCTCTTTAGACATACTAGGTGGAGACAAAATGGTAGGAATGTTTTGGGGTATTTGTGGTGGGGGCAGGGGGAAAACGTTTTCACTGAACCTGCCTGCTAGCAGGTTGGCTATTTCCACTGGTTCAGTATGTGTGGCACCATTCACTAACAATTCAGTGCACATCTGGGCTTTTCCTTTAAGGTTTTGATGTAGCTAAAGAATGCCTTATGGTTATCTTTAGCTAGGGATGCTAATCTAGATTCATTGTTAACTTTAGAAGACTTTACAAGATTGCTAAGAAGGGTATGCTTCCATTTCTGAGATCATTACTTTTTGTTCTTAGAGATCAATTTCTACCTTTTATTATATAACCTGTTTATGGCACATGTCCAGCAGGCAGGCTTATTTTTCTTGAGAATCTTGCTTTGGTCCTATCAAGAACAGCTGAGTCAATACAATTGTGTAGATGTTTATACAATACATTGGTGTATATCCCAATATAGGTGTCCTTGTCATCAGTGGGGACAGGAGCTTAGAAGATATTAATGCCTTCTTGTCGGAGGCTGTAGTTGGCTTTAGAGAAGTTTGTTAGCTTAATTTCTCCTGGGGGGGTCTGATGCTATTGGGAGGGTCGCACACTTGTGGAGGCGCACCTTTCTACCATGTTGTTGAGTACCAAGTCTAGAATGTTTGGGCCCCTTTTGGGGGTGCCAACTATCTGCTCTAAAGCATTTGAATTAATGAAGTCCAAGAACCTTTGGGTGAGTGTGTTTGTACATGTATAATTTTCCCAATCCATGTATGGGTAGTTGTCACTCATAACCAGGG
Source organism: Protopterus annectens (assembly GCF_019279795.1). Lineage (NCBI taxonomy): Eukaryota > Metazoa > Chordata > Ceratodontiformes > Protopteridae > Protopterus > Protopterus annectens. The sequence continues at coordinate 429,467,461 of NC_056731.1, read as the reverse complement.
TGTTTGTTGTATTTTGAGAGTTCTTCTGAACCTTTTCTGTGTTCATATCCCCAGTGATATTTAAGTCTGGGGAAAGACCCATTTTTTACTACTATAAAAAAGGCTCAGATTTGAGGCTTCACTTACTAGTAGCAGGAGGCAGCATGAAAACAAACAGGTTCGTTAAGACTCTGCTAATGGCCACATTTTATTCCTCTGTGGTTATCAGTTAAGATTAACAAGAGTATTCTGACAACAAAACATAACTGCAGTTAAGAAATCCAAGTGAAACAGCATCTAGTTTAGGAAAATGCACTTCAGAAATATGTAGCAAAAGAAAATGATTCAATTTAACTGAGAAACATTCAGCAAAAGCTGACCCAGTTCCTGACTATCTTTCCTACCAGGAAGTATTCCTGACAACCTGGCAACTCTACAACAACAACAATACCAGAATAAGAAGTTCACTGCATAGAAGGATTACAGTAATCAGTTCCAATGGAGTTTAACATTAATTGGGATTCATTGTCATTCCTAACAAAATTCTGTCTGGTAAGTGGGCATTTTTTTATTCAGTTTGTGACAACTTTGTCTTCAGTTTCTGCCCTTGGTTAAATATTTGCCAGTACTCCAGAGTGAATTGTACCAAAACTTGAAGTGTGTCTTGGTATGACTTGAAAAGAACCTTTCACAATGTTGTATGCTATAAAATAATCATAATTCTCTTCATTCTATTTCCAAACTGTTATGCATGACCCTTTCCTCATTGGAATAACTGTGCAAAATGTGGATCACTCACTAATGATTTCAACAAACTATGAAGCTCTCAACATGGTTACAAGGTGACATTCTTAAAGTTCTTTTGATGAATTGTTATGATTCAATATTATTTATTACCGATGAATAGTTATTAAAAATAATTAACAGTAACTGTGGAATAGTCCAGTTCATGTCATACAATGTGGTAGTACTGTACCTCTCAACTGGTAAACATTTGAAATGTCAAAACCAGCCAGAGTGAGTCCCAAAACACAGAGACTAAATGGCCAGAAGACTGAATTTGTATATACTAAGTCCAAGATGTCATTTCTCGGGACATTCCCGTCTCTCTGAGGTATGGTAATCTTGGAATTGGTATTTACACACATATATATATATATATATATATATATATATATATATATATATATATATATATATATATATATATATATATATGTGTGTGTGTGTGTGTATCAATATATATCTACGGGTTCCTATTGAATTGTCAACAGCTTAGGTTGTCAAATGCTTAAACATCGAGATCTAAGCATCAAAAGCTTACAATAGCGAATGGCCACATCATCAAATTCTTTCCTTGGTAAATAAGTCGTGTGGCCGTTATCGGGGATTTGCCCTTTCCCTAATGTAGAGCAATCTCAGAGTTGATATATTTAGTTAGGTGGGTGTAAGGGATGAAGCCCCCAACTATGTTTGTGTGTGTTAGTTTGTTTTGTTTACGGATGGCCACACAAATTCTTTCCCAAGGAAAGAATTTGATGATGTGGCCATTCACTATTATCAGCTTTCGACGCTTAGGTGTCAATGTTTTAGGATTTGACAACCTAAGCTGTCGATGGTGTGCGGGGCCTGCTTATGGGTGGTTGCAAGGGGGTCTCCCTCACCCCTGCAAATAGAAGTTTAGAGAAGAGCGATTTTCAATATTCACTTCTCTTCAGGTTTTCAGTTTTTTTTTTTGGCTTTTCATCACTTGGCATTTGGAGTGCCGACATTTCAATAGTGAGCCCTTTTGACCTCTTACTTCAAATCAGGGACAAATTCAGAAATAACAGGGGCAATTTAAAATGATAGTACTATTAACTTGACAAAGTAAAGTAACACGCATTCACAGAATTAAAAAAGTCTATAACACTAATTATTGACACTAATTATTTATTATTTTTAACACCTTTATTTAATTATCACTTAAGACATAAGCAAATATACATTAATATAAAAGAAAAAACATATTAACATATTTCCAGTTACATAAATTAGAAATCACACATCAGTACAACATTATAAAGATTGTGCAATTCCTGCCTTCCTTAAACCTCTGTCCTCCTCTGGACATTTTTCTCTATGTATTGTTCTCACAATTTACATTTATTTCTATGAAGTTTGCTCCTTCCGTTTTCTAAAGATCCAACATCTAGTTTTTTATTTCTGTTACAATATTCAGAGAATCTAGTTGGTTTAGACTTTGATTTCCATTTTCTAGTAATTACTTTTTTGGAAGTCACTAGAATTAAACTTAGGAAGGCCTTACCATGTCTTGGCAATTCAGATCCAGTATCGCAGCTCAAAAGTATAATTTCTATATTTACACCCATTTGATCACTCAATATTTCTGACAGACTACACTGTAGGGAATTTTTAAAATCTGCCAAATCATTAAACTCCCAAAACATATGTTCCCGGTGACTTCTTTCTTCCCCCTCACACCTCCAACATTTGCCATCTACCTGAGTAAAACTTATTTGTAGTCTGTTTGGGGCATAAAATACCTGTGCAAGCACTTCCAAGAAAAGATCCTAAATCTTCTAGATATTGTTGCATCTTTGGTAGCCATACATATGTCCTCCCATTGTTCATTGTGAATTTCTTATCCAGTCTCTCTTTCCAATCTTTCTAAATTCCTCTGTTTGATTCTTATAGTTATTATGCAGTGTTTTATATGCCCTACAAATTATTCCTTCTTTAACAGCAGCTTCAGTTCTAGATTCATCGAAAAACTCTGTCATAGCAGGTCTTATACTTAGGATTCCACCATCCATTTCTCTTTGTGTATACCCTAATATCAATCCTTGATAAGGAAGGCAGTCTCTAGCCTGCAGTCCAAATGTCTTCTTGGCCTCCTATTCTGTTACATGTGCCTCTCTAGCGAATTGCTTCCTTTACCAGTTTTCTCCAATAAATTCCGGCACCCTCTTGCTATTCTCTGTACTCCAACTTATAGCCTTTTCTATTGGCAAAATCTCCTTTCTCCACTATTGTGTTGGTTTAGTTCTATTTTCTGATACATTATGAATATAATATTCTATATGGTTGTTATAATTCTCCTTAAGGATCTGTATCCAAAATGACACTCCCTCTCTCCTTATTTCTTGAATTTCCATCCTGTTTCATCATCATCATCATCATCATCCCTTTCCACTTTGAATTATAACTTCTGATTATGTTATGTGTATCAGCCTTAATCATGTAGCTCTAAAATATCCCTTCAAATCAGGTTATCCCAAACCACCTTGTTATATTGGAATGATCAACTTATTCCACTTAACTGTTGTCCTGTTCTCCTCACAGATAAATTCCTTCAACTCATTATTAATAATTGCCCACAAGTTCTCCTCTGGTTGATAAAAGTATGCCTGATCTGTATATAAAACTAAAGGGACTAAAAACATTTTCACTGTTTGTATCTTACAGTAGCCATCTCTACCAGGGACTGATATCAGTGTATAGCCAAAGAGAAAGAGATGTGGGAATCCAAAGTAAAAGACCGGTTCTGGTAGAGTTTTAGGTTGAATGTAGAACAGAAGCCACTGCTAAAGAAGGGATAATTAGTAGGGCATATAAAACATTACACGATAACTATAAGAATAAATAAGACCTTCCAGTTTCCCATTTTTTTATTGTTTTTTGTTTAGTCTCTTCTCACATATTCTCAGCTGCCATAACAGATGTCTTTTTAATCCATACAGCTAAATACGTCATCTTATCTTGCCCCTATAAATATGGATATTGCTGAACTAATTCATGTGTGAGTACATAAGTTACAGCTACAGCATTTGTTTTATCATCACTAATTTTATATCTCAAAGAGACTTGAAACTGTCTCAAAATGTTCCACAACACTGAGATGTTCTTTTCTGGATGTACCAATTACAAAATAATATAATTTGCAAATAAAGCCAACTTTTCTTGATTACCATACCAACTTGAATTTCTGAGTTTCTTATTTTCTTTCCCAAAGACTCTAAATACAAAGCAAATAAAGGGGAAAGGGGAAAGCGGAAAGAGGACACTCCTGCCTGGTTTCTCTGTTCACTCACAACTCATCAAAGAAACCCTCCCACATTAGTTCTTGCCTTTGATCCTTCATATGTTTTACTAATTAGCCTTATCCTTGTATCAGGGAATGCAAATGCTACCATTGCCCTACTCACAAAATCCCAGCTTACTCTGTCAAATGCTTTCTCTGTATCAAGACCCACCAACAACAGCAGTATTTTTTATATTCTGCTTCCCTCTGGATCATCGTTGTCCTATTAATGTTGTCAAATGTTTGCCTTCCTTCCACAAAACCACATTGATCCATATCCATCAATTTTGGCAACACCTTTGCCATTCTCTAGTATATTCTCTAGCTACTATAGACATAAGCACATTATAATCATAGTTTAAAATTGAACTGGGTCTATATGAAGCCGAGTCTGATGGGTCTTTACCATCTTTAGGTATTACAGTCACCACAGCTTTCTACCAAAATGTTAGTGTTTCCCCTCTTTTTAAAATACTTAAACAAAGCTTTCCAGATCTTTATCACTTTCTTCCCTCATAACTTCCATACATCAACAGGAATACCATCCATTCCTGGAAACTTCCCTGTAGATTGGCTATACATCACCATTTTAATCTCACCTCCTCCTATCTTATCTGTTAGTTGCTGAGCCTCATCTACCTCTAACCTTGACATACTTAAGTCTTTTATAAATATTTCCATCTGTGCACTTTCTTGATTTCTACTTTTCTCTGCTTTATAGAAATGTTCACAAAATTTCAGAAATATCTCTAATACCTCTATGGGCTCTCTAATTATTTTTCTTGTTATAGACTCCCTAGGTTTGGTGGCAACCATTCTACTTCTTTTGTTTAAGACATTGTGCTAAACGATTTTGTGCTCTGGAGTTTTTATAAAACAGAAATGTTGCTTATAGTAATCTTTCTAAACTCGTGCATCATATTTGGATACTCCCTTATTTTTAGTAGAAACACTTCATAAAGCACCACAGCACCCGAGATAGAATCTCCTGAAGTATATCAGCAGGTGCTGTGGTGCTTTATGAAATATTTCTACTAGCGGCATTGTTTTTGGATTTATTGGTTGCTTATCCTTGCCTCAACCGCTATTGGCTTTTTGGAGTTGGTTATTTGTTTCAAATTTTGTGACTATGGCTTCCCCAGTTTCCTGACCAGGGGAGGTTTCTAGACTCTATACTTCAATGCCCAGTGACCTTATAAGTGAATTAACTCAACTGGTGGGACTACTGAATGACACATTGGCTCCTCTCCTGATTAACTGCTTTATTAAAGTACATTTAAGTTGATATTCAGGTACTGTGGTGCTTTATGAAGTGTTTCTACTAGAGGCATTGTTTTTGCATTTATTCATTGCTTATCCTTGCCTCAGCCGCTATTTCTTTTTTGGAGTTGGTTACTCCCTTATTTTCACTTTAGCACTCTGCAGTTGCACCTCTTCTTGTTCTGTGAGATTCCCCTTACTCTGCAATACTTAAACCTCTGTCAGCCCCTCTAAATAATATCTATTACTTGCTAACCATATCTCTTTTTGTGTTTTATTTCACCCTATTTCTAAACCCCATTTTCATTTAATTCCACTCACTAGCTATAACTTCTGAGAACATTTCTATCTTCCCTAATAACACTTATATAATTTTGACTACCCATTCCTTAAATTCTTCTCTTTTTAATATGGAGGAAGAGAAAGTACCAGTGTCTCTAATTTTTATTTCATTACCCTGCATTTTTATCTTAGCTTTTATTGGCAAATGATCAGAAATAGTTGTTGGATGTGTGTTGAAGCTTTCAATTAAATGCACATGATCCTGTGAAATATAAAGTCTATCTAGTCTGACCCATTTATTGAATCTTATGAAATAATATGTAAATTCTATCCTAGTTGCTGCTGCTGAATTCACATATGCCATACCAAATATTTTTGTAAATTTATTCAGAAATCCACCATCTTTTGTTATATTTCTCTCTAGCTCCCCCAAATACATTTTCACTGTTGAAAATCAAGTTCCAGTCCTCACACATAAATAATATTCCATAATGAAAGCTGGTTATTTCTCCCCAAAATTTCTTAAGCTCCATAATAGCAGTTTTTGGTAATATATAAATATATGCCAGCATAATCCTCCTCCCTTGCCAGTAGTTTTTTACTACCACAAATCTATCATTATTATATTTTTTCCTCTTCTATAACTATTGGAGCTCCTCTACCAATTAGTATAATTATTCTCCTTTTCTTTGTCACTAATATTCTGCTGACTATTCATCCTGAAATCCTTTCTTTATCAAATTCACATGCTCATTTCTTCCCAAATGTGTGTGCTGCAGCATTGCTATTTGCACTCTGCATTTCCTAATATAATTCAATAGTCTTACCTTTTTATCTATACCTGTAAGGCCATTTGTATTCCAAAATAATATGTAAAACCATTATACAATGAATTTATTGTTCCCAACTATTATACATTATAGTTTTTTTGAATGTGTATTTTCAGGTTTTGTATTATACTTACATGCTAATGTTTAGCAGGTTGATTTTTTTATTTGGTTGTTTATTGTCATCCCCATTTGAACATATGCCACATTTTTCAAGACTTTTTGTTTTAATGAAAACCCTCAAACATAAAAAGTAAATACATGTTCAGAACACAACCATAACCTATTAACTAAAAACAAGCACACAAAACTATGTACATCTTTAAAAATGAAGTTTAACCCTCCAGATAGGAATAATTGCCCCAAATCGACAGCTGCACCCATAAGCATTACCTAACCTGAAATTAAGGTTACCTGTCCTAAAGTACATGTTACAGCCTTTGCTCCTACTTACTTAAACTGATTGATTTTTGTTCTTATCTTATCTCTATTTCCCTCCCAGATGTGAAAAACAGCTTGTATGCTTTCAGGAAATGCTTAACTTTTATCCATAAGAAAAAGCGCACTGGTTATCCTTAAATAAAACTAAATTATACACTGCTGTATTAAATGCATATAAGTATTAAGGCTGCTAGTGAAGCTGCTGTCTCTTATTTGCTTCCAATAATTTCAACCTTTATTTTTTTACTGAACTGCTTGCCTTGAATCATGTCCCTCAGTAAATAAGCTCAACCCTTAAAAGATTAATATTACCAGAATTACCCAGCAAAGAATAAAAATGTACAAAAAAAAGTCTTTGTCAAACATACACACACATAAAAAGTCTTTGTCAAATTAACACAGAACAAAACAGAATGTACAAATATGTGGCCCTTAGGGACTTTTGAAAAACACTGAAAAATTTGTAAAAAAAAAAAAAAAAAAAAAAAAAAATGTCATTGCATAAAGAAAAATAGCACACTTCTCATGCATTTCATCATTTTTCCTTATTTTTCAGGCACCTGCTTGCTTAAGCTTTTGTTTTTAGATTAAGCCAAGGGTATTAATCTAAACAATCACCTATGCAAAATTAAGGAAAGCATCATCTCTCTCAAATCTCTACATCAGTGCACTCCAACCCTTTTTTTCTCCAACAAAACCCTCAAAATTGCAGTGTATTAACTGAAGCTTTGTTTCTTTTTTCTTTTCTTTTTCTCTTTTTGTGTATAACTTAACTTTTAACTTATTTACTTTAATATCTTTATTCCATACGACAGTCATTGAAAAGACTCTCACTCACCCCACATTTAAAATACCCCTGACTACAAATAACAAAAAATATACTTTGCTATATAACACACCCCCTGGGATTCAGTTAACTCCATGTAGGCTTTGCACAAAGGTTACACGGAATTTACATGTGTTTGTGATGATGAGCAGTGAGCAGCAGTGCTCATTGCATATTCATGCCATGCACAGTGTTTAAACATAAATAAGCACAGTTTTATGGCTGGCAACAGTGTTGTTGACCAGGAAACCATGTAAGCCAATACACATAGCAATCCTGTTTAAGTCATAGCACAGAAGGTCTGCAGTTTTGCACGGAATGCCACAATGTTCACTAAGGCTTATCAGATAATAGTTTCCATAGCTCTCAATCTCTTAGTGCAAGACATCTGGACAAAGCCTAACACAATGGGGGAAAATGACCCAGAAATAGGGACAGATTTGACAGATTTGCTCTTTAGAAATGTACTTGAATAACAAGGGGTTTGTGTTAAGATAGATTTTCTGAAGGATTTGAAGTCTGAAACTTAAATGTATGTAATTATTGAGTCACATCAGTAGCTATATAAGGCAAAACTCTGGACATTCTGTGGAAATCCGGACAGTTGAGAGGTATGATAGTTATGTATATGGTCCAAACACAGTACAGGACAGTGTATACAGTGCAGAGCATTGTGAAATCCCATTCCTGGCATTCTATACTCAAGTTGTGTAAATGATCTGTAAGGGTAAATGGACTGCCATGTACAATAAATACTCAGGGGAGATGTGTGTAATGAATAGGGACAAACAGATGAATTGTAGGAATGAACACAGGGAAAGAGGACAGGTGAAACAACCTAATGTACATTAGATGAGGGCATGTCAGTGGAAGATGGTTTTAGCAGCAACACAACACACATATCAATATGGTACAGTAGGGACTGCACAGTGAAAATGTGTATTATGCAACTGTCAGACAAGGTGACATAACAATGGGGAAGATGTCTGTGTGAGATAATCATCCTTACAGGAACAATGCAGAGGACAGCTATCAGGGTTGTTATATACAATTTGGGTAAGGTGCATATTGTGAAGCTGTGCAAACTGATTTGCCTGAATATGAGTGTAATCTCAGCAGATCTCCAGCAAGTGGGACACAGGCAAAGGCTCATGGACAACATTAAAAGAAGCAAGCACAATCATGGGCAATATCAGAATAATACTACCAGTAATCCCATGTGTCTGACATAACATAGTGATTTAGAGTGATTAGAGATGATTCTGCACAAACACACTTGTACAACTTTTATGATATATCCACACTCTATGAGGATAATCATGTACACTGTTCTGGCACAGTAATGCCCGGTGGAGGCTTTAGGAGGAGCACTGCTATACCTGTTTGAGACATTATGACCAAAACAGGCTAGTTGACTGGAGTGCATGGCACACACACACACACACACACACACACACACACACACACACACATATATATATATATATATATATATATATATATATATATATATATATATGTAGTACAATTCACATTGTCACAAATGTTACCTATGCCAGTAATGTTATCAAACAGCTATGTATGTACTGTGTGCATCACCAGAACAGGTAACACACATGCATCTAGTGTAACAACTTGATGGGGGTTCTGCACCATCAGACAGTAATGTTTATGCCACAAAACAAATACCTAGATATCACCAATAAGATGTGTGACAGCTCACTGTGACAAAGGTTGTACACTTCAGTTACACATCACTTGAAGATGTGTAGGGAAGTACATGAAAAAGAGTGCATTGTACTCAGTTATTGGTTTGATGAAGGCTGTTAACTATGGAGGTATTATGGCCTCTGATGTGGATGTCCTTCAATACTCTGTAGTTACATACAAGGGAGTAGTCAGCACTGTGACCACATGCTGGTGGACGTTCCACATACCATCCACCCGAGGACACAGGTCAATACTTATTGCTCTGATTACAGGGTGTCATGTCTACATTATACGTGAGTTGTGTATTTGTTTTCCTGATGTAACAAATCTCCCCATGTTTTCGTGTCATTGCAGGTGTTGTCCTGGATATGGCAGAAATCTTTGGTGAGTGCTGATACTGTCTGTATTTTACTAATATCACAGTTGGAGTCAACGATTGCTCATAATCTGTAGTCGACAGCTGCTTTGACACAGGATGTGTATGTCATCTGTGATGTCTGTCACATAAATAATGGACAGGAAAGGGCCTAGCAGACAGCCCTGATGTACGGACCTGATCACTGGACTTTAGCTTTATAGGTCACTTCACACATTTCAACATATTTGGATGCCACATATATGATAGAGTGGTCTACCCATTTGGTGATATAGGTGTATATGGCCACATCTGACAGTGATGAGTGAATACTTCAGTGTGGATTTGTGTCAAATGCCTTGGGCTTGTCAAATTCAAAAGGATGATAATGTTGTCATTGTGCATGCCCTTGATGACCTCTTTGAGGACATCTAACAGATGTAACAGTTGTGATGTAGCATTAACAACTCACACAGGTCTGTTACACACAGCTGGGATATCATTAGTGTCCATTTAGAAAAGGTCCATGATGATATGTTGGTCTAACTCACAGATGAGGAAAGTCAGGATGTGTTTATACATGCATGCATTGGGTGCTGTTCGCCCCCCCCAACTCAGATGGATGCATGTTAATGTACACCCTTCTACAGGAATATAGCCTGTGTGAAGGGTGTGTTGAAGTGTGTATTTAACCATGTCAGGAAGGTGTGTGATGAGTCACATGATAGGCGATCGGTGATGTTGACACAGCCCATTGATTCTGTGTGATAGGCCTGGATGAAGATAAGACAGTGCATGCAGGTTATCCTCAACTGGCATAGGGTTTGCACACAATACTCCAAGCAGGTATCTTTGAAAAATTCTCCCTGCTGGGGATTACACCTTACATCACTAGATGGGTAACCAATTAGCTCAGTGAAAGAACACATTTTGTGAAAGTTGGTGAATCAATCTGTATCAGTAGAGCTGCCACCACTGGCATACTCCAGGAATCTGTGCTTGACCCTTTACTGTTTGGAATCTATTTCTCTACAGTTCAGTCTAAAGTATTCAGCCTTTGGCTTACCGTGTTTGCTGATTCTTGCATACTGGGTGCAATCATTGAGTCCATCTATGATGATAACATACTACAGGAGGTGCTAACACAGACAAATGAGTGGTGACAAAGCCACACGGTCCACAAATAAATGCAAAAATGTGCCTTTATTTTGCCCTTCTGCAAAGTGGAATTCCCTGCTAATTACATCATTGACAACAGTCTCGCTATGCTGAAACCCAGTAATGCAAGTACTGGGAGCACACATACATATCAATCTAAACTTCGACCATCAAATGTCCACACTGATATTGAAGGCCTATGTTGTGCACATCATAAGTCATGCCATTGTATTCTGCTCTCAGGTTTATATTACTGCACTGTACTTGAATCTCATCAGAACAGTAATCTATAGTATAATGCTCTCTTTTACATGTACATCACCAGACACATGCAACAGCTGCAGAGATCACAGGGGTTACTCACCAATAAAACACAGTGCCAACAAACCATGATGTACCTACAAACCATGATGCATCTGGATAGACTTAAATCCATGTCACTGTAATGTGTATCGTATAGAATGGGTTGACTTCTGCCTGGCCTCCAAGGACAGTCTCTGACCCTGCTCTAGTGGGAATAGTGCACATTCACAAATCAGATATAACTGATGTACATCAGCAGTATCTGGTGAGGAGAATATGGAAATAACAGTGTCCCACATGCTGGTGTAAAAGGCTTTCTGTAATGTCAAGCAGGTATGCACACATACACCTCTACCAATTGACTGCAGTAAGAACAGAAGCCTCTTACTATCTAAGCACACAGAATAGAGAATTCAGTACTTTTCACCAGTGCTATTGCACAAGCCTGACTTTTACAAGACTGCAGGTCAATGTATACTGTATGATATCAGCAGGGCATATTGTAGAGAAGATGCTGGGAGGCCTGCATGAAATGGAAGTGTAAGCATGTGCAAGTATCAAAATACTGTCAATCCATGGGATTGCAGCGATAACTGTAGGATACACACATATGCGTTTTTTGGCTAAACACACACACAAACACACACACACACACACACACACACACACACACACACACACACACACACACACACACACACACACACACATATAAAGCTCCTACCTATTTAAGTACACAGAATAAAGAACTCTGTACTTTATGCAAGTGTCATGGCACAAGTCTGATTTTTACATAGCTGCAGCACAACTTATAGTGCATGACATCAGCACTGGATGTAGGAGAGAAGATGAGGGGAAGCCTGCATAGGTTCATAGCTTCATAGGTTCCCAGGAGGTTACTAGGGTAATGGCCCTAGGGCCTATACAAGCCTAGCAGTTTAAAAACCCAAGTGCCCTTATTGAGCATAGTTAGATGTTCATTGTTAGCAGAGTTATTTTGTGATCAGCACCACTAGGGCATAGGTGCCACCCATGGGATGAATTTATAATCACCCATCCAGTTGTCAAATTTGCACTTGAATAGGGTCATTAAGGAGTACTGCTTCACATGCAGTGGGAGCCTAATACAGAGGAGTGGCAATCACTGGGAGATATATGTGTCTCCCCAGCATGTTCTGTTTATGTCACAGGCTAGATTGAGATCCCTGGCACAAGTTATTCTTGTCCAATTTGATTTGTGGATGTCCAGTATTTACATCAGGGCAGAGTCTCAGACTGCTCTGTAGACCAGGCACAGGTCACCTCTCAGCCGCCTGTATGATACTGAGTGCAGTGACAGAACTTTCAGTCTTTCCATATATCTCATGTTATGGAAGCCCCGGATTATCTTGGTCAGAAACCTCTGTGGTCTTTCCAGTTGATGCAGGTGTCTGGTGAGGTACACAGAGAAGGGAGCATTGTACTAAATTAGTGGTCTGATAAGGGTCGAGTAGAGCAGAACTATGGCCTTCCTGGTCTTGGATGTGATGCCGTTAGTTATGAGGTGGGCAAATTAGCATGTGTGCCTTACCACTATGGACACATAGTGATTGAAGTTTAGATTGCTATCAACCTGTGTTGTCAAGTGTTGCACCAGTGACTTAGAACCTAGAGGGGTTCTATGTATAACATAACTAGCAGGTCTAATTTTTTGTCAGAGGGGACAATGAGGGATTTTCTTGAATTAAGTTTCAGTCCATGAGTTTGGCACCAATCATTTGTCTGTGCCAGGCTTTTCTGTAATATGTTAACATCGTTGAGATACTCTAAATGATCTCACCCAGTTGACAGTCATCTGCAAACTTGATAAGCCACAGGCCATCCACCTTCACATGGACTTCAGACGAATAGTTTCCAAACAGTAGAGGTCCCAGCACAGATCCTTCTGGTACTCCATTGGTAACTGGTCTACTGGTGGAGATGGACTCCCCAACTTTGACAGTGTGCTTTCTGTTGGAGAGCCATTTGGCTACGCGTCTAGTAAAGTATAGGTTAATCCCCAGAAGAGAGAGTTTCTCTATGATACTTGAATGGGGGATTGTGTCAAACGGCTTGGTTAAATCAAGATAGGCAGTATGTCCTGCTTTCCCCTCATCCAGGGCTTTGGTGACATTATCAAAGATGTACATTAGGTGTATAGGTTTAATAAGCAAGATCTACCCTTCACAAAATCAATATGGGTCAGTTCAAGAGTGCTGAAGGTCACCTATGTCCCTATGGATAAGGTCCATGATGAATCTTTCCAAAGCCTTGCAGATAAAGCTGGTTAGGCTTATGGGTCAATAGTTCCCAGGGTCAGTTGATGGATATGTAGGCATGTTCAACTGTGAAGATAGTTCTAGCTCTGCATGTTACCATATTGATGTGCATTGCATATCACACGACATTTGATATTAATGTCTGTAGTATAGTTGATATATTTGTGAAAAAGTACTGGAGACACCAGGGTTGCAGTGTATGGGGAGAGGCAACACATGGTTGCATTGTAGATTTGTGACATATTGTTCAGTTTAAGGTTCCATATGTAGTTTTATTGCATAAAGAGTAAAATGGACAGTAAACAGCACTAAAACATGTTGAATATGCCTTGGCATAGTGCAGTGGCGAGTAACTGGTTTGGGTGACAATTGGCAAAGATACACATTTACATTAATTTTTCCCTGTTTGCGTGTAGGTAAGCAGTGCACAAATGCGAGCTGCATTGCAAAATCTGACAGCTAGTACTGAGTGTATGAAATATACTTGCTCCTTAGCTGCCTCTGTGGCAGCAGGTGTAAATGCATTGACATGTTTCATTTTGAGCCCCGATGATACTGGGTTCAAATTTGGGTGTATTTAATACTTTTAAATAAATAGAATGATATTATTCTTTATAGTACATTCAGCATGTATTACTGTGTGTTGGCATAGCACAGCAGTGTTAAGCAACATTGTGCAGAAGTAACTGCAGCATTACAGAGCCGCTCCCTGTCTCTCACCATTGGTGTGTGATGTTAAACTCCACACAAACACAGAGGCCAAAAAGTGAAGGGGTCCATTACTTTTCTGCTACTTATGTGTGTTGTGTGTGATTCTATTTTTTACCAGATTATAGGTGTTAAAATGGGGGTAGATAGGAAAGTGGTGAAATGGGAAACAAACAGGGTGAAGAACAAAGGGAAATCAATACAGGAATGTGCAGGAGGGAGATAGGTAAGAACCATAGCTATCCATTTGTTCAACCGTAAAACTTGATAATATGTGCAGAATATTAGCTGCATTTGGACTGTCACCTCTGGAGAGAGGGTTGAAAGCAATGTAATCATGTTGTATAGACAAAATCAAGTGTGCAAGAAGACAGATGTGCAAAATGGAGAGCTATGTATGGGACCATATTTTTCTGGGATAGATGCCCATTTTTAAGAGAGGAAAGCTGGGTAAGAGATAAACGTATTTTTGGGATAGGTAAGTTGGGTAGATGAGGAAGCAAATGCAAACAAACAAGACAAGAGACAGGGATGGTGAGGGACACAAACATTTGGGGGACACCATGATTGGGGCGAGGAAGGGGACACCACAGGCTCATGCCTGTTAAACATGGAGACAGTGAGAATCGAGTTCTCACCCACTGTACTGTCATCACAGTCCCCTTACTCTGCTGGTGGTTGGAGTGCTTGATATCTTCTCCTCTTATGGACCATGATGGAGAGCAGCCTCTCCATCTGACATAGGTGTACATCAATGGTGTAATGCATGACTTTACGCATCAACCCTGGCATCTCATGGCAGGTGATGAAATCCCCACCTCCATCACAACTCCTGGAGGGTACCACTGACCAGCTGCCAGGACAGTACTACCTGAGGGCACAAGTAGTACAGGGGCAGCAGAGGCAGTCCTGTCAGGTTGGCTCCCAGATATGCGGGCAACTGTGCTGGAGCTGGTAGAGCAGACTGATCCACGGGGTCTGGCCTACCTTGCTGTGCTGTGTAGCATTTAGTGATGTGGTACAGATGGATGACATGAAAACATTTTGATGACACATACTATAAAATAAAAAAAGAGAGAGATAGGGGTTGGGTTGAGAGAAAAAAGAGAGAAAATTAGTACCATCATATGTGACTTGCATTAACAGTAGTATACAACTATTTTATCTGAAGTATTACATTTAAGTATATGTCCCAACAAATATACACTATAGCTATAGATTATTGAAAGTAATCTTTGAAATGTGCATATATTACACATATGAATATTCCAATTATACAGATTACAGTTAACAGCAGGGCATTTATGCCAAATGTGTAGAGTTTAATTTAATAATATTTTTTAAAGAAATCCAGTACTGTATTTTTGTTGCTCATGGTATTTGAACCCACAACTTGTGACTATAGTCTTTTATATTTGACTCCTAAAGTTGGTTTGTGCTACAGACTAATGCATGCATACTTGCTTTTACAGTTAGGATATGCATGCTCAGTTTGCTGCAACTGTATAAAAAACAAAAATCTATATTTAACTTTTAAAGCTACAATAATACTTCTCTTGTGCTGCATACATACCATTTGCTCCCTTCAGTCTCTCCAGTCGAGCAAGATGAGCCTGTCTGTTGAACTCTTTGCTGGCATTAGTTGGGGAAAGAACAGAATAGAACAGAATAGCATTAAGCAGACCAGTCTATCCTACATTTAGCTTTCTAAGTATTACAAATTCTCTTGTATTATCACACAGCTGTGAGATGTTCACAGTCTCAAATTCAGTCAACCAACGGTTGTGGGTATCCCTTTTGTGCCTCTGTAGGTCATTAAAATGATGCCTACACTGTTCTCAAATATGCAGAGTTGCCAGTAGCACTGGATACAGACTGAGCTAAATTACTCCATGCCTATGACTTGTACTGGGAGCCAGAATAGTCCCCCTGCAGAAGCCTTTGGCTGTGGCACTTTATCAGGAGTCCAGTAAATATCCTGGACTCCTGGACACCCCACCTCTGTGCCCTAAACTTGGCAACTTCTCCACTAACTTCAGCCATGTCTAACACCCGACATAGAACAATGGAAAATTATGCTTTATCACCAGATCCAGTTATTGCATTTACTGGTAGTGCGCAAACCTGAGCAATGATGCCAACTGCATCTACATGTTAAGTGGAAAGCAGCAGTGCCAAGCAGAGATGTCATAAGTACTTGAAATAGGAAGGTTAATCTGACACTTGACCTTAGAATGAGAGGTGTCTGCTGCTGTTGCTTGGAAATATATATTGAAAACTGGGAGGTAACTGTTAGGTGAGATAAGTTTGTAGCCATGCAGTAGGGTCATAAATGTCATGAAGTGACACATTTGTTCTTGTCTTTATACACTGATAAAATTGATTTTTAAAGTGTGGGATTCAAACCTAGGCATGAGAGACAACATATTTTCTTCCACAGTATTGATTTTTCATCTTTGCTACAAAATGCTGCTTAGTCACAGTCAGGAATCATTCATAAATACATCTGACAGTTTGAGGTGTTACACATGTATGTGAGTGACTTGACAAGGTTCTTGTATATGCACCCAGTTGTGTATGTGAGTTTTGTAATTGTGAAGGCCATGCAAGTCCAGATAGCAGAAGTATACTTACGTTTCTATAATAGACAGTATACCTTCAGTCATACATCTGAAAACACAATAAGGGTGTGTGACAAAGGGAGATTCTGCCAGCACAGCTACCTGGAATTTTGTAAATAATTATGTGTCACTGGTGAATATCAAAATGATTTGTATAAGATGCTTGTCTTACAACTGTATTAGAACTGTCTGTTATGTGTATATCAAACTGCTGGTACAAAAGTGTGTGTTGAAAAGGGTTTGTGAAGTACTGACCTTAAAAATGTAACCACAGTGTGCTCTACTGGAAAAGAACAGAAATGTACAGACACTACTGTAACTGTTTAAATGTATATATTTTAAAGAGTGAAACTGGAACACATGAGATTAACTTAAAAAATAGCTGAAATTAAATTACTTTATGGCTGGGTCATAAAAAAAGATGTTCTCTTTCAGTTTCAGTGCAACAGATACAGTGTCTGTGCTGGGAAGTTTTCTGTATTGTCTTGGAAGTGTTTTATTGTTTTATGACTTCCAGGATCTGCAAAGATCCAAGGGAAATACCTTGTGTATGTATTTTCACAGGTAGATGCTAAATACTTCAATGGGGGTTTACTTGGGATAGAGTCAGAAGAAAAGAAATTATGTCATTCTGCAAGCTATTCCAGCAGTGATATTTGAGATATTAACTTAAGAACTCTCTGAGAGAGACTGGGAATTCTGTTTTCTGTCTTTGACCTGACATCAGAGGATCTATTCACCACATCTGTCTGCCTTGCTGCTCTTAAGTAAGTTTATAGATTATAGTAATTCTCTTAGATATGATCAGGAATATAATAAAGTTTAGCTTAGATGTTTTTCTTTATTTGAGACTGTTCTGCAATATTGTTTTTAATATTTCTTGTGATTTTGAACTCTACTGTCTCTATAAATATATACTGAGTTTTTTCTTGTTATTTTAATATTTATTATTAAATATATTAAACATTCATTGCGTCTGATCTTTGTAGAGATATTTAAGTTCTGAGAGTACTTGCATATGTATTTGGTGACACTGTGTGGGCCACTCCCAATAGCCTTGCTCTTGGTCAAACTACCATTTGTACTGACAGTAACATTACACAGTAAGATTTGACACTATTTGTTAAGGGCCTTAAAGTAGCTGATAAGGAGCTGGTTGGTGGCAGTAATAACTACCTTATAGCCTGGGCAAAGGGGGGCATAGCTAGTAAAATTGTGCCAACCTTTCTCAGGTGTGTGTGTGTGTGTGTGTGTGTGTGTGTGTGTGTGTGTGTGTGTGTGTGTGTGTGTGTGTGTATGTATGTGCGTGTGTGTGTGTGAATTAAACCTCAAAGTGGGTGTCAGCTACTTGGGCAGGGGAACAAACCACTGATTGTACAGAGGGGGTGCTGGAGGTCTTGGCTTGGTGACTCAGCTGAGATCTCAACTCTATAGCTGTGCCAGTGGGGAGTCTCACTGGGGATTTGGAGAAAGAGGAAGAAACCAGCTCCGGCTGACTGTGGACTCTGTGTGCTCTTAAGAGAAATTGCATTTTACTGTGTGCATACTTGTCATCCTCCCAATGTACATCCCCCACTGGTGCCAGTAGTGAGGATTGAGACTCTTTGATTACTGAGCCACTAGTGGGGCATCACAGGGTTTATTATACTTTGAACATATAAGTCAGAGCAATTCCACTATCTAAAGGGTTATAAGTGAGGGTGAATATAATAGTAAGTGAAAGAATAGTAAAAATGTCTGGAATATCCTGTATTAGAACCCAGGACTATGTGGCTTACACTTAAACCTGTTGTCACAAAAATGTTGAAACACTTGTCTATTTTTTCTGTTCTTTGCTATTAACTACACTATGACAACAGCAGAAATAGTTTGCTCAGCCTATGCTAGAACCCAACAAAATTAATTGACCGCATCCATTCTCAATTATTGGCTGTCTGCAGGTGCACTATGGCTGCTGGTGTTGGGGAACCGTGGTATTGTGAGATGGAAAGCAAAGATTGCAACAATGTATTGTTTTTGACCTTTGCACTTTTACAGATGCACTGTCTACAGTTGTTCTGCAGGTGTTATGCCTGCTTCCTGTCTGGCCCACCAGTCTGGTTTGAGAACTGCTTAGCATTGCACAAACAAGAGAAGCACAGCTAACAATTTTTCTCCATTTCCCTTGCTTGTGCAGATCTGTGCTCCATGCAAACACTGACATCAATACAATAAAGGGAAAGGAAGTTGAAATGAAAAAAAAAATCTATGAAATAAACACTACAAAATGGTTGTTAGCACGGATGACATATTTCTACATAGATCTGGATTTGAACTCCTACTCCAACAAACCTTCAGAACAGAGCAAGGGTGCATTATCCCTTTTTGCCACACAAGTAGCTTTGCAGCAGACAACTGAAACTTAAATACAAGGGAAAAGTAGTTCAAATGGAGAAATTCAATCTATGAAATAAACACTACAAAATATATGTTAGTGCACATTAAACATTTCTACATAGGTCTGGATTTGAACTCTCACTCCAATGAACCTTCAAAACACAGTAAGGGTGCCTCATCTCTCTTTGCCACACAAACAGCTTTGTGGCAGAGACCTGAAATCATTCTGCATACAACCAACTGCAACATCATCCACAGTACTAACAGACCATGTAACAGTTGTTTGCAGATGTGTTCATTTCAGATGTAGT
The DNA here is from genome assembly GCF_019279795.1 of Protopterus annectens. Lineage (NCBI taxonomy): Eukaryota > Metazoa > Chordata > Ceratodontiformes > Protopteridae > Protopterus > Protopterus annectens. The sequence continues at coordinate 429,447,923 of NC_056731.1, read as the reverse complement.
GTGACATTTATGACTATTGCTTGCAAAAATGCAGCTCTGTCTTACTTCTCTGTGTTTGTTGCACATGGCTGTCTTATCTGGCCAATAGTCTGAGGCATGCAGTCTGTAAGGCATTCTATATCTTTGTCCTTAAAACATATGAGAATATTACATGACAATAATATATAGTTGTCAAGAAATGAAGTACAGGTTGGATGTTAATGAACAAAATCTGTGAATTGTGTGCTTCTTACTTACATTTCAAACCTTGATAAAATGACTTCTATACACTTTGCAAGTCTAACCTGACACATTCACTGGAGGTAGGGCAGTCTGAACTGCTGTTGTATTTTCCTTTTCCCTACCAGTAATCATTCACAGTTGCAACAAACACTGAGGGAGTGCCTGCACTATATTTATATCACCTACATGGAGCCAAGTATTTGGGATTCAGAAATATTCTAATGAGTTCATACTTCATTTGCATCTTTACCAAGCTGAAAGCCCTGAATCTACATCATAAAAAGGCAATCACGTAGCTAGAGGACCAGAAGGTGAGGAGACTTGTTTTCGTGGAAAACACAGAAAACAGGCTATTGCTTTGGGATATATCTGCACAGAAGATTACTGAACTTGAGAAGGTATGCTTGCATTTTTCAGCTATATACTGTATATGCTGAATTGTCATTCAGAAAAATCTGTTTACTATTTACACACACACACACACATATATATATGTATATATATATATATATATATATATATATATATATATATATATATATATATATATATATATATGTTTTGATTAGCAAATGCTACACTTTTATTTGTATGTATTAGTTATAAGTGCACTGATGGCATGGGCATGTTTGTCAGGACATTCACATGTAATCATGACTGGCAATACCCTAAATTGGAATTTTCTGTATACAATCTGTAGATATGATTCAGGGACATTTCATTTGATAGCACTTTTAGCATTTCAGTGATGGTTTGTTACCAAAATGTGTCATTTGCCAGTTCTTTTGGGGGTTGGGGAGCAAAGCTGCATTTATGTTATGGCACAAACAAGGAGATGCTGCTATTGTTTGGCATCCGGTCTATTGTTCATATTTCAAATTTCTAGACAGCTTTATGTTTCTCCAGTGGATAATACTGAAATGCTACATTTTCTGTTTTATTTAAGGACAGCTATTCTGTAGTTATGTGATACTTATGTGCATTATCCTTCTGTTATATTTTAGGACACTTAGGACTATGGCACCCAGGCATCTCAATCCATGAAAACCACCTTTCAGTGACCCAGAAAATCAGATTATTGTAGAAGCTTTTAGGTGACATGGTGCCTTTCTGCTTGAGAGGGGATGTGGAGATATTTCAGGCAGAATGCAAATTTGGCAGCAGATAGTTGCAGATGTGAATTCAGTAAGTGGACACAACAGGACATATGATCAGGTGCACCATAGGGCCACTGACATTTTCTAATCTGCACAGGGCTGCAGTGGTCCATGACTGGATGAGTACCAGGGGAGCCTACTACAGAGCCACCACTAACAGCAAATGAAGAGTTCCTGTCCACTGTCAAGGATCCAGACAGCTCACAGGAAAGTGCAGAGCAGCACTTTTAGCTTCTTGTATGTAGGCCCTGCATCTGAACATGTTTCTGCTTATTTGTACCAAGCTGAACTGTGATAGGCTACCAGCCACAATTCTGAGCTGAGATACCAGATGACTAGAGGCTTCTGAGCTTCCAAAAAACATAAGTTGCCTGTTTATTTGCTTATTTATACTATTTACTGGACTTTTTTATTGGCTGCCTCCTACTTTTATACTGTATTCATTTACTGTGTACTAAACAACACTGTTATACTACAATTGCCTGCTACACCGTGCCTGCAAAAATCAAATTGTATTGCTGTTTTCACTGTTTATCAAGCTTTTTTGTTGTTTCCACTGTTTGTTAAGTGTTTACTAATATTTTTCCACTGTTTAAGCTAACTGCCTGCCCTATTTTTCCCACTAAGCAGTACTTAGCTGATCTATTAACTGTTAAATCATTCTTTAGAGACTCTTGGCTGATTTTCTGATATTTTAAACATTTTTTTGGTGTCTCACTGCTATTTTTCTGCTGTGTTAAATATTCTCTAGTGTTTCCTGCTGAAACCAGGGTAGCAAGTAGTTCTAGCATAGTCCAGATCCAGGCCCGCTACTTCTCTAACTGATTGTAGTGGTTTGTTTGTTCTGAGCACATTTTCCACGCCATCCTGGATTGGAAGGGGCCTATCTGCACTTTTGTGAGAGAATTGTGTTTGATAGGCACCTGAATGGTAAGGGGAGGCAGGTCTAGGGCTTGAAATAAGCATCCTCATTGGTTCTTTTGAATTTTGTTAGAGTTTTTCTCAGGTTTTAGTTTCTGGTATTTAGGCCCTGCATCTGAGCATGTTTCTGCTTGATTCAACATTGCGCAGCACAGACAACCCTTTACTAATAGCACAGTCTAGTACAGAATGTGAGAGATGTATTTACAATAGAATCTAGAACCATGCTCTCCCTCACTCAAAAGAGTAACATGGAGAAGGTTGTCAACTCACCCACCACTACATATTCAAATAGTACCACTACTCATACACATACCACTACTCATACACATAGGTTCTCTCAAAAAAACTTACTGAAACACCAGAGACCTACAAAACACAAGTCTGCTACATCTAACAAAGTCTCCACAGCACCCATGACACATAACAACACCAGTGTCTCACTGACCAGGCCCTCAAGGCGTAACACTCAAAAAACAAGTTTTCTTGTCATTGGAGACTCAATAGTAAGACACACTGATGTCCCACTCACCAGGATGGACAAGGAGAAAGTCACGTTCAGTTGCCTGTCCAGTGCCAGGATTCACCAAATCAAGTAAGCACTCAGGTCTCTCAGCAAAAAGTACCATTATGATTCTGTCATAGTTCATGTTGGTGTGAATGACATGAGATGTACCTCACTGGACTATATGAAGAGAGACATAGTTGAGCTCTCTGAGTATGTTTCTCAGGTAGGTATGTTCCTAGCCTTGAGCAGCATACTACCCTCAACTAGAATGATGCCACTGTATAAACAAAAACTGATTGATTTCAATAATTGGCTTAACTTTTGTTGTCATTCCAAGGGGATCCAGTTCCTTTCTGCCTGGGAAGCCATGGTCAACAAACCTCACTGCTTTGCCAGAGATGGTTTACACCCAGCACTCCTAGGCTTTTGGCTGCTGGCAAAGCTCTTGCCTCCCCCATAGTGTCTCTTTATAAGACAGGTCTCAAAAACAACATTATCAATGTGAAATTAAGCAATCAGAACAAAACAAGGGCCATACTGCTAAATGCTATGGGATTAAACAAAAAACTGCACTCCCAGGGACCACTTTTATCACTAGAAGATGCAGCTGTCTGTGCAGTCACAGAAACCTGATTTAAGGCCTCAGAGAATGCTCCGGCCCTGCAAAGCTACAATGCCTTTCACACCTTTAGACTGCAAAATGAACATGTGAAAACCAAAGGAGGCTGTGTTTTAATCTACATTAGAGATAAATTCACCTCACACCCTATTGGACTGGACAACTCCATGGAGTTACTCAAGGTCCAGGTTACAGTGAGTAAGACCACCATTCAAGTCCTAGACAGTTATAGCTTCTCTCCATGGGTTACAACACCCATGAATCCTACTTAACCAAACTGAAGATGATCCAAATTTTACCAAACACACTGGTTATGGGGGATTTCAATTATCCCACCATCAACTGGGAAACCTAGTCAAGCCCAAACTCTCTAGCACAAAATTTCCTTGACTTTGTGAATTCAAATGCCCTGGAACAAGTTGTCCATCCTCTGACAAGAGGAACAAACATTCTGGATTTAGTCCTCACCAGCTTGTCAAACAGGTGTACTGCTGCAGAACTGTTGAACCCTCATTAGTTAAAACTAATCACAAATCAGTCACCATTGAACTGACACTAACACCAGAACTGACAAAGGGTGAGATCAGACTAAAAAACTTCACCAAGGCAAACTGTACCCTCCTAGGTGAAGGGATAAATTAATTTCAAGCCCCACACCAAGCTAAAAGTGGTAACTATGTCAAAGCTTACACTAAAGCCTTGTATAATCACTTGCATAAGTGTATAAACTCAGCTGTACCAGAAAGAATCAAAGCCAGATCCACAAGTAAAATCAAGCTGCCATGGTGGACTTCCAGCATCAAGAAACTATAATAAATGCAAAATGCTGCTGTCCAAGAAAACAAAAACAAGAACCCAACAATGGAAAAGCACCCTCCTCAGCCTTAACAGGCAAATAAGACAACTTGTCAAATTCTCCAAGAGCTCCTTTGAAAGCAAGTACTGCCAAGGATAACCATAAGGCTATTTACAGCTATGTACATAACCTAAAGGGAAAGAACCAAACATGTGCAGAACTGGTGGGCAATGGTATCACACACAATTACCCCACAGAGGTAGCAAACCTGATAGTGGATAGGTTTGGTGAAAATTTCACTCCCTTATCCCTTCCTAACTTACATCAAACTTCCCCCAAACTACCCCCCATCTTACATATCTGAAGAGCAGGCCCTCAAAGCCATGGCCAAGGCAAAGAACATGGCCTCTGTGGGATCAGATGACATCCCAAGCTGTCTTCTAAACAGGCTAAAGCATGAACTAGCATCACCACTAAGTACCCTTCTCAATCATAGCCTAAGTGCAGGCTTTGTTTCCCCTGAATGGAGAACAGCTACAGTTATTGCCCTCCACCAAAGAGGCCTTAGCAACAGACCAGGGGAATTACAGACCCATAAGCCTGACCAGCCTCATCTGTAAGGCCGTGGAATGTATCATTATGGACCTCATAAACAAAGACATGTTACCTCCAAATCCTGGATCCTACCCAATTTAGCTTTGTGAAGGGCAGATCTTGCCTGTTAAATCTGGTGGATTTCTTAAAGAGGTGTAACTAAGGCCATTGATAAGGGCAAATCTGTGCATACAGCATACCTCAGCTTAGCAAAGGATTTTGACACAATCCCACATTCAGGCATTACCAATAAACTTAGCAAACTGAGTGTAAACCACTTTGTTGTAAGATGGATTGCCAGTTGGCTCACACACCGGACACACTACCAAAGTGGGTGACTCCACATCAACCAGCAGACCTGTTACCAGTGGGATGCCACAGGGGTCAATGCTGGGTCCCCTACTCTTTGGTATATACTTCTCAGAAGTTCAGGTCAAAAACAAAGGGTTGTAGCTGACCAAGTTTGCAGAAGTCTGCAAAGTAGGTGCAATCATTGAATCCCCAAATTATGTCAGTATACTCCAGGATGGTCTCACACAGACCAACAAATGGTGTATTAGTCACGGCCTCATAGGTTTATAGGTTCATAGGATGATACTAGGCTATTGGCCTGGAGGCTGTTATAAGCCTAGCAAAGAATTTTTTCCATGTTCTCACAAAGTCAATACCTGTTACCCCTGTCTAGCAGGGACAGATATGGGATCCCGGGGTGTATTTCTGTTTCTCATCCAGTCATCCAGGTTTCTCTTAAAGAGGGCTAGTGAGGTACTCTGCTTGGCATGGAGAGGGAGTCTATTCCACAGATGGGGGAGCCTTTGGGACACAAATCTATCCCACCAAGTTCTATTAATGTCACAGACCAGGTTGAGGCCTTGTGTGCAGGTTGCACAAGTGGAGTTTGACTTAAGGATATGCAGCAACTCCATCAAGGCTGGGTCTGAGATGGCCTTGTATGCCAGACACAGGTCACCTCTGAGCAGTCTGTATGAGATTGAGTAGAGGGACAGGGCTGTTAGCCTATCTGTATAGGATAGCTGTTTGAGATCCTGGATTTTCCTAGTCAGGAACCTCTGTGGTCTCTCCAGCTGCTGCATGTGCTTGGCAAAGTACACTCCAAAGGGGGCAGTGTACTTGAAAATGGGTCTGATAAGGGAAGAGTACAGGGATGTTATGACCTCCTTGCTCCTGGATGAAATACCCTTACTTATGAGCTGGGCCATGTAGAAAGCCTTCTGTGCAACAGAGGCAACGTGGTGGCCAAAAGTCAGGTTGCTATCAACCTGGGTGCCCAAGTCCCTCACGACTGATTGCGTGTTTAGTACATTATTATTAATGTGATAATTAGTGGGAATGCCATTTTCCCCAAAGGGGACAGTGATGCATTTCTTGGCATTCAGTTTGAGGCCATCCTTCTAGCACCAGTCAGTAGTTTCAGTAAGGCCGTCTTGGAGGATGTGCACATTACTAGGGGAATGCAAGATTGTGCCGAGCTTGCAGTCATCTGAAAACTTGGTCAGCCACAGCCCACTGTTTTTTTCTTGGACCTCAGAAAAAGTATAACCCAATCAGTAAAGGCCCCATGACCCATCCTTGGGGTACGCTACTCATTACAGGTCTACTACTAGAGGTGGCTTCCCCTATTTTGACTGAGTGGATTCTATCAGTGAGCCAGTTAGCTACCCATCTGGTAACATACGGGTTGATGCCTAGCTGAGAGAGTTTATCTTCCCCTTGTCCATTGCTTTGGTGACTGTTTCAAAGAAGTTGACCAAGTTTAACAGGCATGATCTCCCTTTGACAAAATCAAACTGCATGGGGTCAAGCATTTGGAGGTTGCCAATGTCCTTGTTTATAAGGTCCATGATAATGTGTTCCATGGCCTTGTAGATCAGGCTAGTTAGGTTGATGGGCCTATAATTGCCTGGGTCAGTGGACACTCCACCTTTGTGTAGTGGGGTGAAAGTGGCTGTCCTCCATTCAGCTGGGGTGAAACCGGTGCTCAGGCTTTGGTGAACAGGGTGCCTAATGGTGCTGGAGCTCATGTCTGAGTTCATCTACGACGCAGCCAGGGATGTTGTCAGGTACCATGGAAGCTGTATCTTGTGCCTGTGAGAGGGCATTAAAGACCTGCTCCCTGCTGATGAGAGGAGGGAGGACAGGTGCTGGGGGGTGTCCTGGTTTTCTGATGAGGCAGGGGGGTGAAATTTTCACTGAATCTGTCTGCCAGCAGGTTGGCTATATCTATGGCTTTTGTGTATGTGGTGTTCTTGACCACCAGTTCAGAGCAGATTTGTGTGCTACCTTTGAGACTGAGGATGTATGTGAAGATGGCCTTATGATTCTTCTTACTGGATGTGGCCAATCTGGACTCAATGTTAGCCGTAGAGGATTTCACAAATGACATTATTTGCTTGTTCAGACAAAGGAGAGATTGTTTCCAACTTGGCAAATGTTCCTTCTCATACCTCTCAACTGTATAGATTTTCACAAAATGTCCAGATTTTTGCCTCGGATTTTTGATCTGTTCCTCATAAAATCTGTGATTTTCTGGAAAATGACTAGCATGATCTGAGGATTTAAGTCACTAAATAATAATATACATTTGTGTTTCAGACTTCATATCCTTCAGAAAAAATGTGTGCTAAGACAAATCCTTTTATTCTAGCAACTTTCTAAGTTTATAGGAGCAATATTTAATATCTGTCCCTATTTTGGGGCCTTTGTCCCCCCCAATCTGTCAAGCTTTGTCCAGATCTTTTACTGTAAGAGGTTGAAAGATATGCTTCTTCTTGGTCCTGGGCAGCAATTTCTTCCTTTTATTATAGAGTTTGTCTATTGTTGCTATCCACTGGACAGGTTTACTCTTCCTTGAGGAAGATGGATTTGGTCCTGTCAGGTATTGAGTCCATGCAGCCATGTAGGTGCTCATATAGATTTTTGGTGTAGTTGTGGATATTAGTGCTACTTTCAACTAAAGGGATAGTGGCTGTGAAGCTGCTTATACCTGCTCTCAGGAGATTGCAGTCAGCTTTGGAAAAGTTTTTTTGTTTGACCCTGACAAGGTGGGGGGGAGTCAGGGGAGATGGTGACTTCAAAAGTGATCACTTTATGTTCGGATCTTACCATGGAGGATGACACTGTAGGGGTACTACAGTGGCTACTTATGTTGGTTAGTACCAGGTCCAGGATATTTTCACCTCTGGTGGGGTGCCAACAAGCTGATCCAATGCATTAGCATTGACAAAGTCAAGGAATCTCTGAGCATTCATATTTGGGCTAGAACAGGTCTTCCACTCTATTGCTGGGTAGTTAAAGTCACCCAGGATCAGGGTAGAGGGTTGAATCTTGATGGATTTAAGTAAATCCAGATAGGTGGAGTGGGTGTCCTGTGTCATGGTTGGGGGTCTGTAGCTAGCTTTGATCTGAATAGGTGTTTTGTCAACATTTTACTGCATTTGGAGTTTCTTCTGTGCATCATACTGTTTGACCAGCTTGGAGGTATGTATGTCTTTGATAAATATGGAAACTCCACCTCCTTTAGATTTGTAGCCCTCCATTTGGGGTCTGAAAGGATGGTAAGTTGAGTAACCTGGCAAGGCTGGCGTGCTCTCCACAGCTTTGAGCCAGGTTTCAGTGACTGCACAAATGTCAGCATCCTCCTGGGCAAGGAATGCTTGCAATGAGTGTAGTTTCATGATAAGACTCCTAGAGTTTAGCAGCATGATCTTTAAGTTTTTTTAGAATAATTTTTCACGTTGGTAATTTTGTGGTTATGACTTTGACTAAAAAAAGGCACTATAGGGGAAGCAAGAACCTTTGCCAGAAGTCTGAAGCCCAGGGGAGACAGATGATGGCCATCTCTGGCAAAGCACTGTGGTCTGTCAATCATGTCCTCCCAGGCTGTCAGGTACTGGATCCCCTTGGAATGACACCAGAAACTAACATGATTGTTAAAGTCAATCATTTTCTGTTTGTATTGAGCCATCGTTCCCAGTGATGATAGGATGGCATTTAAGGCTAGAGACATACCTGCCTGGGACACATATTCAGTGAACTCAATCATGTCTCTTTTCATATAGTCCTGAGAGGTACATCTCAAGTTAGTCACACCAACATGGACTATGACAGAGTCATAACAGTACCTGTTGTTAAGAGACTTGAATGCATGCATGATATGGCTGATTCTAGCACCTGACAAGCAACTTACTGTGACTTTCTCCTTGTCAAGGCTGGTGTGGGGCACATCTGTGTTTCTCACAATTGAGTCTCCAATGGCTAGTATCTTGGGTTTGTGGCTGGGCCTTAGGGGCTGTGAGACACAGGCATGTGTACTATGTGTGGTGCTTGGTGCTGTGGGTTGTGATGTGCGTGTGTGTTTTTGCTTCGGAGGTCTCTTTTGTTTAGGTATGTTTTTGTAGAGCACCTCCATATATGTAGGAGTGTGTGTTGTACAGGTGTACGTGGTGTTAGAGGTGTGGTGCTTTCAGTGTTTGCGCAGACAACTTCAGTGAGGTGTACTGGCTTGTGATTGAGACAGCAAGGATTCTAGGTTCTTAATGTATTTGCATCTCTCACATATTGTGTTCCTAGGTGGTAGTAGTAGACAGTTGTCCATGTATATGAGGCAGTTGCTACACTGTCTCAGGATACCCATATCAACCAGACTAGCAGGAGAAACAAAAGGAACTTTTCCATTCATGGTTGCCAGAATCTGTGGAAGAGATGTCAGGGATAGTAGAGTGGGTGCTATCTAAGGAGAATACCTATAGGTGTGAGTAAGGCTGGATAAAATCAATACAGTAGCTGCAAGGGAGGGCCTAACTTACACAGAAGTGCTAGTAAGGGAAAATGCAGCTTAGATACCTCCCAAAGGGTTAAAACAGCACAACAGCAGTGCGTAATGTGCAAACAAGAACAAACTCATGCAAATGCAGGGTTTAAAATACCACAAAAATGAAAGCAGAATAGAGATGCTGGAATTGACCAATCAATCCTTGCCCCTGAGCTCCTAGCTGAACACCCTATGCCAGACCAGTTCCAACCAGTTCACTTACTCCCACTAAGTGCAGGCAGGACCCAGCCAACACAAGATGGTGTAGCAGGAAACACAGGAATCACACAAACAGATCTGGAGACAACAAAATCTGTAACCAGACTATGCAAAAGATATTTAAACTCTTTTAGGCCAATTTAAAACAGGAGAACAGATACGCACTTAAATATAACAGTAGCAAACAAGAGCAAACTGATTTAATCAAATTAACCAATAAAAAAATCTGAAAACAGAGCCCTGTTCCAGCAACTTTCAATCAGATGGGTCCTAACTGCACACTCCTGCCAGGAGGTTGCAGGGGAACCCTCTCCAACAAAGGTGGCCTGGTTTAGTTCTCAGGGTATACAAACAGAGCTAGAGTCAGCAGGTCTAAATCTAGTCTATAATTCAGCAAACAAGGTACACCAATTTCAGTAAGAAACAGATCAAATAAGCAGACACAATAAGACTTCAACCAGTAATTCCCAGCTCAGAAAGGTACAATCTACCCTCTCCTCCCACAAGAGTGCAGACCACAAACCTTCTTAATATAAAATAACTGGCCTGAAGCCCAAGTGCTTAAACCAGAACTAAGACACTTTTAAAATAACAGACACACTAAGCCTTCAACCAGAAATTCCCAGCTTAGGGGGATGTACACTACCTCTCCTGCCACAAAAGTGCATACCACGAACCTTTCTAATGTAAAACAACTGACCTGAAGCTCAACTGCTTAAACCAAAAGGCTTAGAATAACAGTTACAATTTAATCAGGCTACTAACAAGTAGTAATAAATGTAGCAGAATAAATGCAATTGAATACTTTTAAGAAGAAGCAGAAAAATCAAAATAAAATAATAAAGTAGGAAGAAACACAAATACAGTAAAAGCAGATGAATAAAGTGCATTTTTTAGGTTAAGTGGGAAGGGAGGAAACAAGATAATTCAAGGTTGAGAAACTAAGGGGGTAGGCCATATCAAATTATCTCTCCATACTCAGTAGACTGAGCTGATTAGATGGGACTGGGAGGAGTGTCCAAAATGAGATTTATAGTAGGGGTGGGCAACTCAAAAGTCACCAAATTTAAGAACACAACAACAACTCGGTGGGTGGGAGGGAAAAATGCAGCCAGAGATCATCAATATTCAGAGCAAGCAGACCAAACAAGCACTTCAGCTAAATCGAGACATTTCTAAATAAAAGAGCAATGCTGTTTCTCAGCTACCCCCCCCTAATTAACTGATGTTATTCACAGTTTGCAAAGGAATTCTTTGCTAACATTTTAACTGACCCTAGCCAAGAACTCTTAAAACTCCAACAGAAAAAAAAAACTTAAAACAAAACAAATGTAATACTAGAATAAGATACAAAATAGAAGTGATCAAACCATAAATGAAGATCTTCAATTCAAAACAAAATGCAGCCAGAGATCAGCAATATTCAGAGCAAGCAGGCCAAAAAAACTGAATGCAAAGAAATGCATCATCATTCCCTTCAACAAAAACAATGTCCCTTCACACCATCAAATCAATAACAATACCCTAATCACCCATGAAGTGGTAAGGGACCTGGGATCACAGGTTGACTGCAACCTTAACTTCGACCACCATGTGTTTACTATTGTAAGGAAAGCTTTCCACATAGCTCACTTGATTAGTAAAGGCATCGCTTTGAGAGCAAAAGAAGTTATAATCCCCTATAGTTGGCACTTACCCGGCCCATAATTGAGTATGATGCCCCATTTGGTATGTACCATACTAAACACCTACAGCAATTAGAGAGACCTCAGAGGTTTCTAACATAGAAGATCAAGGGCCTCCAGCATGTGCCTTACATGGATCGACTAAAATCCCTGTCACTATACTCTGTATTGTACAGACTTCTTAGGGGAAACTTATGCCTGGCCTAGAGAGAAACCCAAGAACCAAACCTAATGAACATACTGCATATCCATAAATCAAATGGGTCTAGGGCTACTTGTTCAAGGCACTTAAATATGGCCTGCAACTTAAATAAGACATGCTGGAGGGACAGATTTATCTCCAAGTGACTGCCATGTCTTTGGTACAGGCTACCTATTCATGTAAAACAGAGCACCGCTACGATACTGTTCAAGATGAACTTGGATGAGTGGATGGGGCACAGTGAATTCTTACTGGGGGTAGTATCCACAACCATCCTGGTCAAGGGCAGTCATCACTAAATGCAATCTTGGGTACTGAATAGTACCTCTACAGTATTATATTGGGTTGAAACAGCTAGGCTTAAAATGATCTCTGGGTGGATAGCCTAGTAATCTCCCATGATCTTGTGTTCTTGACATTGGTGCTACTGTTTCAGGGACAGCCAGTATGTCCCAGGAGGAGCTTCTGGATAGGCTTTTGTATCTCAACTGTTGAATAATGTTGTATAGTAAAATATTTACATGAATGTTAGTTCTGTTTAACAAGAAATTGGTTGGGGGGGTTGAAGATTGCTACAGTTACCAACACATTCTGACTGATTACATGTGGGGCTTATGTTGGGCTTGTCATCCAAATTCGTATTGAAAGTATAGTTAATGGACATATAATGTGCAAATGTAGGGCAGCCACGGTGGTGCAGCGGTTAGCGTTGCTGCCTCACAGCAAGAGGTTCTCCGGTTTGATCCTCGGCTGGGATGCCTTCCGTGCGGAGTCTGCATGTCCTCCCTGTGGTCGCGTGGGTTTCCTCCAGGTGCTCCGGTTTCCTCCCACATCCCAAAGAAATGCTGTAGGTGGATACGACACTCTAAATTGGCCCTAGGTGTGAGTGTGTGCATGTGTGTGCCTTCTGTGGAAGGTTGGGCACCGGGCTGGCAACTCGGCACTGTAAACTTCCACTGCCAATCATGAGCGGACAGGTGATCTGCTGTGGTGACCCCTAACTGGAAAAATCCAAAAGAAGAAGAGTTTCACCCCTTGTGTTGCTGTTAATTCTGATAATGTTGATCTTATCTTGTGCTTAACTTCTTCCAGGACCATCCAGCATGGGGAACATACCATCATCTCTACATGGTAAGCTAAGCATTTTATGCCAGTACTGATGAGCAGTTCAAAGAAATATTTCCACTGCCAATCATGAGCAGACAGGTGATCTTAATTCTGATAATGTTGATCTTATCTTGTGCTTAACTTCTTCCAGGACCATCCAGCATGGGGAACATACCATCATCTCTACATGGTAAGCTAAGCATTTTTATGTCAGTACTGATGAGCAGTTCAAATAAATATTTTACTGTGTGATGTTGATGTCAGGACTGTTGTGTGTATTGCTATACTATCTAATAGTGGCACCACTCTTATTTTGTTACCATATATTGGACTATATTAGTGTAGGTATTAATTTTTTTCCTGTGTTTGTTACTATCACAGGTGATCCTGACAGTGGAAGTGTACGACTTCTACAACCTGATGTGAGAATATCAGCAGATGATAGTGATGATGGTAGCCAAATAAAGTAACAGTTGGGGAGTGCAGAGGTTGAATCTGACATTGAGGTTGACATACAACCATTCCCTGAAATTCCATCGTACACAGCCCATAGGCCTGTGCCTATCCATTCCAGTGAGCCCTCAGATATTGGACAGGTGGAGGGCGAGACACTTAATCAGGGAAGTGGGGTTACTGTGGCTTCAGTGCCTGTTCACTCTGGCCATAGCTAAAGTGTGGGCAAGATGCCATGCAGGACAGTTGTTAAGGGTGCACAGAGGATGTCTACTGTCCATCCTCCACCTGATCCAGGGGTCTCTTCCCATGCCACTCAACATATATTTAGGGCCATCATGGAAGCACACACATGCTCCCATAGGTGCACCAGAGAGATGCTTAGGGTTGTAGATGTGGCACAGGCTGACATGCATGACTGCCTCCACCATGTTGCTGATTCAATGGATTGGCTGAATGACAAGTTGGAATGGGTGGTGTCTGTGATGGAATGTCTGCTGGGAGAGTGATGGCATCGTCATGGGCATAGGTCAGCAACATCATCTGCTGCTAGCCAATGTGGCCATGCCTGATCACAATCCCATAGAGGCAGTGCTTCCAGTTCTCCATCAGTAGCTGGGCTGTCCATACCCATACATTGCAGGCTATGGGGTCATGGTCCTGGGCATCCTTGTGAGGGGGAGCTCATCCAGCAGACATCAGTCACATTCAGGTAGCAGCAGTTTATCTGACCATGGGTGTGGATGTTCCAATGCAACTCTTGGAAGAGCCAGATCTTGGGGTCAAGTATGACAACAATAAACTGCCAACTCTGTCATGCATGGCTCACACCTGTCTGACATACCAAGATGTAGAGCTATCACAGACCTTGGATGTGTTCATGCAGACACTCACACACTAATTTCACCTAGAGAACCCATACGGACATATACACAACAGTTACATGGTTCAGCTGTGAAGCTTAAAACTCATTTTGTCTCACTGGCCATTTGTTACATTTTCCGAATGCCTGCCTACTACTCTTTCTTGTTCACACACACCTATCGACCTTCTGTGTCAGCCTAGGTTTCCTGCCCCCCTACACAACACCCTGTGCAAGTGATGATAACTGTGCCATATCCCTGTTTTCTATCTTTTGGATTCAGGGATACATAAGCTTTGTGTCTAATGCTAAGGGTGCATAGCTAACTTAGTGCTTAGTATATCTGCATTTGTGATATTCAATTGGTGATTGTACCTTTGACTTATATTGGTCTTAGAAAGTTAGACAGTTGATAGCATCAACATTTTTTCATCTTTATTGTTAATGATTTTATGAGGGTTGTGAAATCTGAAACTGAAATGTGTATTATTACTTTCTAACTTCTCTCTTTAATGATTTTCTAGTACTAATGTATGGTACTTAATTGAAGGCGTGCAGTGACCATCACTACTTTTGAGAGGTATGATTGTGTGAATCTTTGATGCCTGAGGCCTACTACTTAATAATGGACACATATAAGTCAAATAAGTCTCTGCTGTCACATGTTAAGGTCATTTCTGTACAAGCCTCCTACCTTTTACTTGCTTACACTACCAAGTAACAACATGCAAGGATATACCAATCATTCATATTATTACACAATACGCTCCAGGTTCAACACTTACCTTGTAAATCCAGCAGTTGCAACAGTTCTAGTTCAAGGCTGACTCTATCTGATGCAAGCAGTACACAGCTATTACATGGGTAGGTAAAGGTTTTAAGTATTGTCTGTCATCAATGTTACTATAAGTATGTGCATAGGATGAAGGTTTTAGGCCCTTAGGTGGTGAGTGAGTGTGATATGCATTGTCTCTTAGCCAATGTGCGGGCATATTGAGCACACCTACATCTCTCTACACCCACAGCAGCTGCTGGTTCCCCCTCTGACTCCTCACCTGCATGCATACCTCTCAACTGCACCAAATTACTGGGTTTTACCGAGTTTTGGGGCCCAAATAATGGGGTGCCACGATTCCCGAGTGGCACCCCTTCATTCCCCATTTTTTTTTTTTTTAATTCTTCTTTTCTCGCACTTTTGGAGCTGACATCATTACGTGCGCGATGACGTCACCTCCATTAGCCTGTTGGAATTGAGCTCAAGGGTACACATTTCTGGCTGGCTGCAAGTGTGGAAATAAACTGATAATAACGGTTTCTTTTTATCGGCTTTTGGTTATTCTACTGCTTGAGAATAGAGGAGTCGAGCGCGGAAATAACTGAACTGGTTTTTTTTTCTCAGCCTCTGGTAGAAGACTGTCTGCTACTACTGCTTGAGCATGGAGGAGTCAAGTTTAGACTTAAGAATCAGGTGTAAGTACATTATTAGCTGAAGTTTATCTGCTGCTAAACAGCTCGCTGCTTAGCCTGCTTTTTTTTTTGGTGATGCGGGGGTCGTAGGTACATTCGTTTCTCGCTGCTTTGTTTTGGCCATATTTTGCAAGGTTGTAATGTTAGCTGAAGTACATTAAGTGAAGTTTTTTGCCGCTTTGATTTTCGCTGCTATGGGCATGTTGTGTGGGGGTGGGGGGTGTTTCTCGCTGCTTGTTATGTGAACTAAGGTACTGCTAAATGGCTGTTTTTTCTCGCTGCTCAAGTGTGTATATTGTAAAGTTGCTCTTCTTTGAAGAAGGCTCTAGTGTTTATCATAGTAGATTTATGGCTTGTTTCAAAAGTATAACAGGAGTGTTGCTCAGAGTTTAACTTGAAAGGCAGACCACAAATGTGAAATGGCAGGTCTCTATTGGACAGTAATAGGCTGAATGAGCATCAGCTAATATACCAGCCTGGAATCTGGATACAAGCATTAGCACGCTGCAGTGATCCTCAATTAGAGCTGGAGGTGAATGATGTTATAATCTGTATGCCTGGTGTGTGTGTGTGTGTGTGTGTGTGTGTGTGTGTGTGTGTGTGTGTGTGTGTGTGTGTGTGTGTGTGTGTGTGTGTGTGTGTGTGTGTGTGTGTGTGTGTGTGTGTGTGTGTGTGTGTGTGTGTGTGTGTGGAAAAAGGCTTGGCAAGTTCAAGATAGGGATATATAACTTTTTTTGCCAGCAGTTATTCCATGCAGTCGGACCAAACTATAGCTACAATCTATCCAACACTTAGGGGAAAATGTCTATGGATACCTAGTACAGTGCCATATTTGGGAAAGGAGAAAAAAAATTGGTATGCAAAAACAAATGTGGATAAGCAAATAAATGCAGCACCTTATTTGAGAAAGGAGAGAAGAGTTTGCTATGATAGCGTTGAAACTGGTTAGGAGAATTAGTAGTCAAATTACTTGTAGACTGCTGGTCATATAAACCATCTAAAAACCACATGGGCTCAGACTAGCTGTGATGTCATGTTAGTGTTTATGTGCTGGAATTTGACTCTCACTGCAGAGAAATGAATTTGAGTACTTTACATAATTTTCCAGTGCCAGATTTTTTTGCACAAGAGACAGAATACACTACAGTTGAGCAAAGCAAACCCTTCTTACAAAACTCAGTTTTCCTTTCCAAGAATACTAACTCCATCAGATATTCATTTCTACCTTATTTTAGTATCTCTGAATGTTATCACGATTTACAAGCATTAAAAAAGATATGACTTCATACCTCTCAGCTGGCCAGATTTTTGCAGGCTGTCCAGATATTTCATTATATTTTTGGCCCTTTCCTCACATAATTTGTGTTTTTCTTGCAAATTACTTAGGACTGAAGTCACTGATAACATACATCTGAATTTCAGACTCTTGGTATCTTTTGTAAAATACATGCTAACAAAATGCTGTTATTCTAGCAGCTTTTTAAGTTTCTTAAGAGCAGTATTTAAAATCTGTCCGTATTGTTGAGCCTTTGTTCCCCCATTAGTTCAGGCTTTGTCCAGAGTTTTTGCTCTACGAGGTTGAGAAGTATGCTGCTGGCATTTTATCTCTATGGATGCTATGCTAGAGCTGCTGAAATCTACACATAATTTAAGAAAAGTGAATATATTGTATGCAGACAACTATTTACTGTGTGTGTGAAAATGCTACCAACTGAATACACCTGGTGGCTAGAGGTACTCTGGCTCAAACCCTGTACCTTGGGTACAGGTAAAAAGAGCCTAAAGCCTCTAGCCACTACCACTTGTGAATCTATGCCTCATGTTTGTTCTATTCCTCATTAAATCTGTGGTTTTCATGATTTTTGTGGCATATCAATGAAGGAATTAATTAATTAAATAATGGCAGGCATTTGAATTTGACTTGATATTCTTCAGACAATAAATGGTAACACAAAACCTTTCATTCTAGCAATTTTCTAAGTTTATAAGATCAGTATTTGAAAATGTGTCCTTATCTTTGGGCTGTATTCCCCCATTATTGGCTGTGTCCAGGTTTTTTGTGCTAGGAGGTTGAGAGCTATGGTGAGAAGTGAGAACTGAATTCACTAAATGACGGCTATTTAAGTTTCAGTCTTTCTTTCTGGGAACTGCTGATTTGGCATAGTAGTATGTTGCTCTGACTGTAGTGTATAGGGTCCTGTGGTCAAGACTTGACAGTGAAATACATGGTGGTAATGCAAAATTTTATTCTAGCAACGTTCCAAAATTATACAAGCAGTGTTTAAAATGTGTCCCTCCCTGTCTGCTTTTTGGCCTTTTGCCTCCCCAAAAAAAAAATTTAAAATAAGTGCAAGAAGCTGTGCAAGATGCCTATGGCTTACACTACTGTCATTAATATAAAAATAAATATGTATATGTATATGTATATGTATATATATATATATATATATATATATATATATATATATATATATATATATATATATATATGTGTGTGTGTGTGTGTGTGTGTGTGTGTGTGTAAAATAGTAGACTTTTATGATAGAAATGTTCCAAATTGGGCAGTTTTGTCATTATTGGTTCATGCATTTTGTTTCATTGCCTACTGGAAAAATGTTCAAACAGTAAATTTTAAAATGCACTCAAACTTAAGTATAACAAGTGTGCTGTATTATACAAGGAATATAATTTAATAAAGTCAGTCAGGAAGGTGTATCAAAGAATAAATGTATGTTTCTGTTTTGTGTGCAAGCCAGGAGCCTATGATTTGAAAACAACTCAAAGGTAATCTTTATCTACCACTGGCCAGATACATTTTCTTTGGATTTGGTGTGGGTTTCAATGCTGTGTCAATGAATGTGAGTTTCAAGGGCAGAGAAGTTTTATTGCCAACTCCAAGTCTATTTTCATTGTAAGACAGTGTTGCTTTGTTTAGCAGATATCTATTACTGTTTGTTTGCATTGTGCTACTAAAGGTATGCACACAGTAGTGTTTATGGTAAATGGGGCGAAATAGCCAGGTAATGGGACATTGGAAATGAATGGCTACAGGGGGACTCTGGTGCCATATTTTGGTTGTCTGTTCTTCAGTTTGCGTTTGAAAGTTGGTATCCCACAATTCCACTGGAGTGGGTGGGGTTACTTAATTATATATGCAAATTGTATGTTAATCAGCGTACAGATTTGTACCTATTTTTCATGGGCTTTGTCCAGATTTTTGATTTTTCCAGGTTGAGAGATATGCCTGCATGTGGCTGCGTTGACCTTGCCATTGGTGGTGGGATGTGTGCCTCTTCCCCTTGTTGAACCTGCTGAAACTGTTTCCTCAGGATGATGTTGTGTAGCATAGCACATACTCTGAATATTTCAGTACATGTATGTGGGTTGTAATGCAGGCTCCCCAGATGTATCTAGGCACTAGAATTGTGATTTCAGCAGCCCAAACACACACTCTATGATATTTCTGCTTTGAGCATGTGCCTTATTATCGTGTTATTCAGCAGGTGTGTGTGCATTTCTGATGGGTGTCATCAGCCACAGTTCCAGTGCATAACCTTGCATCCATTAGTAAATGACCCTGTGGGATACCCCCCCAGTGAACATGGGAGGTGTGTAGGATATGCAAATCATGGTAACTGCCTGGGTTGCCAGCACACATGTTCAGGATGATTCTCTTGGCATTACACACAATTTGGCAATTAATTGAGTGGAAGTCCTTTCTACTAATGAAGATCTTTCCTTGTCTTGTTCCCCAGGTGGTGCCTTAATTTCTACATGTGTACAATCTATGGCACCCAGTACTTTA
Source organism: Protopterus annectens (assembly GCF_019279795.1). Lineage (NCBI taxonomy): Eukaryota > Metazoa > Chordata > Ceratodontiformes > Protopteridae > Protopterus > Protopterus annectens. The sequence continues at coordinate 429,428,475 of NC_056731.1, read as the reverse complement.
GGGTAGTGTGCTACAGGGTAGAACTCCTGCATTTTTCTGGCCCTATCCTCAGGAGTATGGGGAAAATATATGTGGTCAGTAGCATGCTGGAGCATAGCATTCAGGAATTGATGGAGGATCCTGGATACTGATGCTTGTGATACCCTAAGCATGTCCCCTGTTGATCTCTGAAAGGTACCTGTAGCTAAAATTCTAAGTGCTATGTATACCTGTATCTCTACTAGAATTAGTTCCCCTTGGTTTGCCTTGGCTCTTAGTTGAGGACAACAGAGGTTGCAGAGTTCTTGTAGTGTGTCTCTATCAACCCAGTAGTGTGCTGTATAATTTCCACATCATGTAAATTGTGATAAGTTATGTAGGTCTGAACACTGTTCTCCTTCTTGGCTTTGGTCTGTTAGCAGCAGCAGCAGCATAGATGTCAGCCTGTCGCACATACACATGAATTAACACAAAAGCAGTCCTTAACATTGTTTCTGTGTAGATTCCTTTCTGTGGCTGTATTCCAGTAGGTTTTGGAATTCACAGGGAAAACCAGCACTGAGTCTACATGGTTGCTTTATAGCTTGTTGAATAGCTCCTCCATCATGGATTGGTTGATTAGCATGCAATTCAGCTGCTTATGCTGTAATTTGCATGCCATGGTGTTTACCTTGTTTGAGCAGCTGTGTGTGGCTCTACACATCATGTAGAGTCACTTAATGAATCCAAAAGAGTGTGCTTCCTGCACATGGTGTAAACAGACTGTATACATACCTCTCAACTGTACAGATTTTCACAGAATGTCCAGAATTTTGCCTCATATTTTTGGCCCATTTTTCTGGTGCTGCGGTAGTGTTGTCGCCTCATTGCAAGACGTTGTCCCGTTCAGTTCTCAGCTAGAGCGTCTTCTGTGTGGAGGCATACGTGAATGGGGCGTGCCTTCATTGAAGGTTGTGTGTCAGGGCTGGTAACCCGGTATGTAAAAATCCACTACCAATCATTAGTGGACCGGAGTTCCGCTGTGGCGACCCCTAACCGGGAAAAGCCGAAAGACACAAGACAAGTCATTTTCTGGCAAATCATTGGCAAGTTATTAATGATAAAAGTCAGAAAATAATGATAGACATTTGAGTTTCAGACTTCATATTCTTCAGAAAAATAATGCTAACACAAAACCTGTTATTCTTTTAACTTTCTAAGTTTGTAAGAGCACTATTTGAAAAAAATGTCCATATATTTGGGCCTCTGCTCCCCTGTTATTTATGGTTTTGTCTACATTTCTTGCTCTAAGAGGTTAAGAGGTATGACTGTGTAAGCTTTATTAAATCTGGCTGGCAGTTTATATCAGGAAATATTTTATATAAATATAATGAAGTACAAAGTTGTTTTACTTAGTTACTTTTTTCCTTTTAGTGTTCTTCTAAACAGTAATGACATAAAGTGGGGTATATGCTTTACAGTCCATATACAAGTTTAACAAGGTCAACAAACATCCAATCATTCTCAGTCACTTTTTGTTTCAAAACTATATTTCACAAATATGTTTGATGCCTTAGTATCTTACATTTTTTCTCTAATTTCAGTGTTGCTGGTCTTCTTCCTGTTCATCTCCATCTCCCAATGCCAGACTCTGGATAAAGCCCAAGGCACTCCTGATTCTTCCACTCAACCCCTTTGATTTTTTCTGTCTCTCTAGCATTTTCCTTTGGAACACTGGAAAAGGTATCACTGTCAAAGTCGATGTATAACCTTTACTGTCAGAAGAATGAGAAGCAGACTCTCCTTTTGCTCGATGGCTGTCTCTTTTTTTTTGGGATAAACTTTTGTTTTTCCTCCATAATAAAACATAAGTAACCAAATTGGATAATAGAAAAAAACACACAAAGGAGCCAAAAATTTCGACTGCCAAAAAGTTGCTTTACTGGTGCCTCCTGGTACCTCAGCTACTACATTAATTACCATTAAAGTGCTAGTGTGAAATATGAAACATACAACTACATCCCCTTGTATGAAATTAGGACAAACAAAAAGGGCAGTTAAAAATGTATTATGGAACATTTGGGGGATGTAAGACATCATAGAATGGAAAGCCCAGTGGCCCATCATTTTTATTTAGCACATGGAGAATCTGATACCAGTTTGTTCTTTAGTGTCCTGGCCAAGCCCAATTGCATACAAGGGGATGTTTTTACCCTTAAACTGTTATGAATGGAAACAAAATTTATTATAAATTTTGACACTCTGTACCCAAAGGGTATAAATTTGGAATTAAATCTTAATGTTTAAATGTTTATAATGTGTTTTGGTAGGGACAGAATGTATAACATTGTAGTTGTAGGTTTCATATTTCACACTAGTACTTTAATGGTAACTAATATCAAGTGGATCAATGTAATGTGTTAGTTAAGCATTTTGTATAAAATGACTGCATTTGGTGTGAGCAATTATCCCTTGAAGGCAGTAGCCGTGGTACTAGGAGGCACCAGTAAAGCAACTTTTTGGCAGTTGAAATTTTTGGCTCCTTTGTGTGTTTTTCCTCCTTAGCCTGTCGCGCACCAAAAATGTCTTTGATCTTCCAGGAAAAATACTCTGAAGACAACTGGATAAATCAGCTTGAAGTTCATACTTGCCTCATAACATTCTCTATTTGCTGGGATAATTATATATCTTCTACCTGGAGTACAGTGAGTAATCATTATCTACAAACACACTACTGTCTCCAGTTTTTAATACTCTGCCCTTCTGCAACAGTTTTGTCAGGATCAACTCTTTGTGCTGTTATGATTGCATCCTTACTAACACAGGCTTTGTCTGCTTTCTCATGTCCAGTTTTGGAGAATACATTAGATGTGCCACTTTAATTAACAAATCTTGTTGTAGAATACCAGTCCAGTTTCTTATTTGTGTTTTCCTAAAATTAATACAGCCTGTCTCTTCAGCTTTCTCTGATACAGCAGAAAATCTTAGGTTTTATCTGTGTGTTCTGTGTTTTATCTCTTCCATTTTTTGAAGCAGTTCTTTTTGAGAAGTTTCATTCTCAGTCAGCATTTTCTTCATTTCAGCCACTGATTTTGGCTGTTTTAGCAGTTCACCTGAATAGCTAGTTAAGGCTTCTTCATTTTCTTGCTTTTTGTTATTTGAGTTGATATACTCCTTCAGTGTTTCTTTTATTTTAATCAGCTCTAAGTACATGTTTTTCTTCTAAATTACTGGAAGCCATCTATTGTACCAAAGCCGAAGCTTGAACTGCTTTTTGCTGAACAGCTGCAGGATTCTTCCCAGTCAATGTTTTCTCTTGCCTTTTCTAGTTGATTTTCTTTCAGGCTCTTTAAATTTATTCTTTGCTAGCATCCAGGCAGTTTACTTACTAGCCAGAAACTAAATTTTACACAAACTGTCAGACTTTCTAGCTCTTATTTCTCAGTTTCTTTTTTCACACTGTGGAGCTGAAATTAAGCTGATCAGTGTTCAGCCATCTTGGAAGTCCTCCACTGGCTCTATTTATTAAGTGTAATCCACTACCTTTTCCCCTAAAATCACCAGTCCATGAGGGATAGAACAAAATTTTGAACCACAATCAGGGATGTCCTTGACAAGAATGCAACCAGGTATACTCAATATACTCATACAGGTACATTTTACAGCATCTTTCAAAGTTGAATCATTGTTGCTCGTAGAGCTCAGGACATCTAAAAATGTTTACATCTGTAACATCAGCACAGATCTGTACACAATGCGATATGCTTAGAAATAGGAATAATCCTCTTAATATTGCCCTTTTACATGTATAGGGGGCAACAGCAGAAAAAAATGCACATTTCTCAAGTCTATAAGCACATTTATAGATATCTGCTGGGTTCTTTATATAGTAGGGACTACAGTGTGAGCTCAGAGTACAAAGTAGAAATTTCTGGTTAGACCATTAGTTCTCCCTGAAAATTAGATGCAGCTGATAGCATTAGTGGTACATGTGAGTTTTAAGACAGAAACCATGGAACATTCCTCAGAACTGGGTACAGCTGTGATACATGCAGTACTTGGCTGTCTTTTGTCAAAACTAGCCCACCGGATATTATATGCACAGTGATGTAGCCCTGCCCTCTGTCTGATGTGACACCAGCCAGCCTCTGCTTATTTCAGCTTTTAAACAACACACGGATGAAATAGTCTATGTGAATTATAAATGTGAAAATATTTCTATCATCTTATAGTCCAGACATTTTATAAGTGCAGTGACTACAGTTGATTTCAGTTGTACTTCTGTCAAGTGTAAGTGATAATTTATTACAGAAAGCTTGAGGGGTATGTTACCTCTCAAATGTCCCTGATTTTCATGCATAACTTTCAACTGCCCTGATTTTCACTCATATATTTGCTTTGTCCCTGTCAATCCCTTGTAAAATGAGTGATCCTTGTAAAAAGATAGTAAATTAAACTTAAGTAAATAATGACAATAATTACAGGTGAAGACGTCTTTTATTTCTGAATATATATATATATATATATATATATATATATATATATATATATATATATATATATATATTAATTCACACTCTCTTATTCTGTCAACACCTTAACTTAAAAGTGCTAACATTTTTAAAAAAAATGTCCCTAACTGTCCTTAATTACTTCTGGATTTGTTTCTAATTCTGATGAGGTTTGTCCCTTACTCAGTTGAGAGCTATGGGACATCTGTAATTCTGGCTCAACTGCTTCTCCTTATCAAACACCATCCTAAAACTGGCAGTTTGGTGAGAAAAGGTGGTGGTTTCACTTAATAAATATATTAATTACAGTTGTTGACTTGTTTCTTTCAGTAAATGCATGTTAATTCACATTCTCTTATCCTTGCACTCCTTAAGTTATTGAACCTAATATTTTAAAAAGTGTTCCTGATTTCTCTGATCAGTTCTGGATGTGTCCCTGAATCTAAAGAGGTAAGAGGATGAGAGCTTGTTAGTGTTCAAACTCCAGCCCTGGGATTCAATAAACTCCTTGTAGCTTCTCCTGAAACCTACACAGAGTTTATGTGTTTGTGCAGTGAGCAGCAGTGCTTAATGAATATTCATGCTGCGGCTCGCCTTCAAACATAAGCACGCAGGGTTTCATGGTGGCTAGGAGACCATGTCAAGCAATAAGGATAGCGAACTTAGTTACATCATAGCAAAATGATTTGGTAGGATTGCACGAAATGCCACATGGACCGCCAGGGTTTTTCATATATTAATGTATTATGTTGTGGAAACAAGACAGGACAGTATATGTGTATACTCCAGTATAATGGGTTAGTGGGATTGTGCGGAATGCCACAAGGACCACCAGGGTTTTTCATATATTAATGTATTATGTTGCAGGAACAGGACAGGAAAGTGTATGTGTACACTCCAGCATACTAGGTTAGCGGGATTGCATGGAATGCCACATGGACCACCCGGATTTTTCGTATATTAATGTACATGTTGCAGGCATAGGACAGGACAGTGTATATAGTGCTGAGTATTGTGGAATCCCATTCCAGGCAGTCTGTACAAGTTGTGTCAATGATCTGTAAGGGTACATGGGCTGTCATTTATAAGAAACAGTCATGGGAAGTGTATTTATTGAATAGGGACACACAGATGAAGTTTAGGGATGAACATCATGACAGGTGAAACATTGTAATGTACTGCACATAAGGAAATGTAAAAGGAAGACAGTTGCAGCAGGAACACTAATCACATCCCCAAATGGCACAGTATGAACTGCACAGTGACAAATGTATATGATGTGACTGTCACACAAGGTAACATAGCAGTGGAGGATGTCTGTGTTATATAGGCATCCAGACATGAACAATGGAGAGGACATGTATTATGGATGTTAAATACAACTGGAGATGGGTGCATATTTTGAAGCTGTGCAAACTGCTTTGCCTTAGTATGCCTGTATTGTCAGCAGATTTCTCCAACAAATACGGCACAGATACAGGCTCATGCCCAATGGTAAAACCATCACACACAGTCATGGACAATATCAGAATAATACCACAAGTAATACCCATGTCTCTGACACAACATATGGGTTTCTGAGTGAGCATCAATGGTTCTGCACTAACACACTTGTACAACTATTAGGACATGTCAGCAATCTGTGAGTACAATCAATCACACTCTCCTGAAACTAACATATGCCGAAGGTTTTAGGAAAGACACCTGACATTATGATCACTACAGGCTAGTTGACTGGTGTGCATGTCAGAGATATATATATGGCACAATCCACACTTTCATGAATGTAAACCATGTCATCAATGTCATTAAACAGCTATGTATGTCATGAGTGCATCACTGAAACAGATATCACACACGCATGTGGTATTACACCTTGATAGGGGTTCCGTGCCATCAGATAGTAATGCTTATGCAACAAAACTAATAGCTAGGTATGCACAAATAGATGTGTCAGCTCACAGTGACAAAGGTGGTACACTTCTGTTACACATCATTGGAAAATGTGTATGGAGGAACATGAAGAAGGGTGCATTGTACACAGGTACTGGTGTGGTGAAGGCTGTGAACTATGAATGTATTATGGCCTGTTGTGGATGTCCTACACATACTCAGTAGTTGTGTTACATAAAAGGCAATACTCACCACTGTGGACACATGCTAGTGGACATTCCACATACCATATATCCCAGGACACAGGCCACATAACAACTGGTCTGCTGATAGGGTGTGACGTCTACATGATCCTTGGTTTGTGCATTTGTTTGCATAATGAAACAAATCCCCACGTTTTTTTTTTTCATCCCATGTTGTCATAGCTGTGGCAGGAATCTTTGATGTATGTTGATACTTTCTGTATTAGAGTAGTCCTCCAGACAGTTGTTGGGACATCGGATTTGTATGTTGTTCTTGATGTCTGTGATTTCAATCACAGACAGGAAAGAGCATAGCAGACATCTCTGATGTACACACTTGATCACTGGATGCAATATAGAGGTTAATTTATACATTTCTACATATTTAGATGCCACATACATGATCCACTGTTCTACTCACTTGGTGATATAGGTGTTGATGCCAGATCTGTCATTCTGGAATGAATACCTCAGTGTGAACTCCTGTCGACTGTCTTGGCCTTTTCAAGTTCCAAAGGATGATGCTCTTTGAGGACATCTGACAGATGTAACAGACATAGATTTAGCATCAAAAACTCACACATACTTAAGAATAACCACACCCATCACCCAACACACAATTCTACAACATCACACCAACCAGTTCCACACCCCACTACATTAGTCCCTCCCCTCACTTCATCTTCCCCTCTCCACTTTTCCAGTCAGGTAGAAGTACACAACATACAATACTCCCAGAAAAACCTACCAAAGCACCAATTTACATTTCTCTAGCATTACATCTCTCCCTACTGCTTTTTCTATTCATACATTATTCTCTATCTACTGCAACCTCATATACCAGCTCGACCTCAAAATGAAACCTTTTAATACAACACTCCTCCATATCGCTACTAGCTTAACACTTATACTCTGACACTCTCTGCCCACTTATGACACTCACTCACTATCCACTACGCCCCCTCCCTGGCAAATCTCCTCATTCCACTACCCAAGTTGTTCACAACACCACACTACAGTATAGCCTCAACCCTGTTCCATACCACCTTTATAGACTATCACACAATCAACATCTTTCCTTATCATCCCACATCACTAGTATCTCTGAAATACTCAAAACTTTAACACAAACTCTCCAAGCTCCTTTTACACATAATTATGCATTTAAGGTGCTCAGGAGTCATTCACCCTAATCCTGGTCCCACCCCCAAATACAGTTCATTAAGCCAGACCCTCACCATCAACATTTGCTATGCTACACCATGGAAGCAAATCATCCTTTCTTATCCTTAATATGAATGTAAGAAGCATACCAAACAAAGTCCATGATCTACATTCCATACTATCCATTTAATCCTCCGACATTATAACACTAACAGAAACATGGCTTAAACCAGATATCAGTAGCAATGAAATTACTGCCCCCGGTTACAGCATCTTATGTAAAGATAGGAAAAACAAAATAGGGAGTGTTGAAATCTTATTCAAAGATCACCTTATACTAGACCTTCTGGACCTCTCCATACCTGAATTTGATCAGGCAGAATTAATATTTGCTAAGTTAACAATTAACCCCCAAAAAACATCTAAATCTCATAGCAGGATATATTCCACCAGGCAGCAATATCATCACACTTGAAAGTTTACTACAATAGACCTCCATATCTCTCCCACAAGAAACTATACAAATGGGTGACTTGAATATTGATTGGCTCCTTTGTTCCTCTCCAAACCCTACATTTCATATAAACCTTTACGGCTTCACTCAACTCATCACGTCTCCCACTAGGACTGATAAAACTTCTAAGCATCACTCCATTCTTGATTGGATTTTGCTTAGCAACCCCAGTCTCTCATTCCACTCAGGCTGTCTCCCTGACTGCCTTAGTGACCACATCCCAACCTTTCTCCTAATAAACCACGTTCATCAAAACTGCCAGCCCTTCATCCATCTAATCAGAAAAAAAACTTTTATCTACCCTAAAGAGCTGCAATTGGGAACCTCTCAAGCACTTGCCTCTAGAAGAAGCCATTCTCTCCTTTAACTCCACCTTCCTAAACATATTTAACTATCATGCTCCCCTAGAACCATGAGAGTGAAATCAAAATACGCTCCCCGATTAAGTAAAGAATCCAGATCCCTACTCAGAACCAGAGATAAAGTCTGGGAACAATATCGTAAAACCAAATCCCATATAACTAAACAAACCTTCTAGAACTCTGAAATAAAGCAAAAAAAAGAAAAACTAGTAAAATTAGACAAAAGCAACTACTATTACAACATACAGAACAAACATCAAAACCAAACTAACAAACTATCCCCCAATTGCAATTCTATCCGCTCTCTCAAAAATTCTGAAAAGGGTCGTACACACCCAACTTATGGACTATCTCCTTACACACAAGCTCCTATCTAATACCCAAAATGGTTTTCACCCTTCTCACAGTACCATCACGGCCCTACTGTCCTTTACTAACACACTTAACCAGCATAGAAACAATGGTCAATTTGTATCAGCCATATTCCTGGACCTGTCCAAGGCCTTTGACATGATCAACCACTCCATACTCATCTATGTCCTCTCCTCCCTCAGCCTCAGTCACCCACTATCACCTGGTTGAAACGTTACCTAGCAGAACATCAATAAGCTGTCCACTGGCAACAAGCTCTTTCATTCCTTCTCCCTGTAACCTTAGGGGTTCACCAAGGCTCCATCCTTGGTCCTGTTCTTTTTTTGTCTTTTTACCAACCAGCTCCACTCAGCTACATCCCAGGCCTCATTGGTTCAGTATGCTGATGATGCTACCCTGATATGCTCAGCTTCCTCCCTCATAGACCTCCATACCATTACTCAAGATTCCTTCTTATCTGCTGAATCCTTGTTCACCAGTTCCCAGCTTATCCTAAATCCCAGTAAAACAAAACTTCTTCTCTTCTACCCAGCCAATTACCTCCCCATCTACAACCTTCAATATCCTCTCTAGAAATAAAACTATTATCACCCCAACAAACCATACCAAATTACTAGGAGAGGAAATTGACATTAACCTGAAATTTGATATTCATGTTGCCCAATCCATTAAAAAAGTTCACAAAAAATAGGTCTCCTATATAGAAACAACAGATTTCTGACAAATGACACAAAAGCCACCATTACTAGAACCCACCTCCTCTCAACTCTCCTGTATACCTCCCCAATCTTAACCAACCTCCGCAAGATAGATCTAGCTAAACTCAAAGCCTGTTACAATAAAATCTCCAAGTTTGCCACTAATGCCTCATACAAGTCACATCACTGCTCATTACTTATGCAGCTCAAGTGTCTTGAACTCCCTGAACTTCTTCTCTTTGATCAACTTACCTTTGCCCACAAAATACTCTATCAATCAGAAAAAATCCCTGTGCTCAAAGATATAATTTTATCCATATTCCTTCTGAAGACCCCTTCTCTCCAGCAACAACCTACTTCTACACACCACCAAAGTTTACTCCAGCACGTGAATCACTCTTTTCCAACTACATCTCCAAACACTGGAAAATTCTATGTAACTCACTAGTAACTAACTCCTCAACACTGCAAATGTACCTTACTAACAGCTGGCTCTGCACCTGCAACTCCCTTAGATAACCTATTCCTCCTTTTCACTTTATTATCATTACTTTTGCTCTACCAGCATGATCTACCACTAATGGTAGTTTGACTTTAACTGTGCATAATCATTTGGATATATCCACTAAATGTAAACAACTATTTTTTATGTAAATTACTGTTGCTCTATTTATTAAGTCTGAAATGAATATCTTGTATGTATTTGTTTCTCACTTGGCTGTATTTTGTTTCTCTCTTGTATGTATTTGGTACTTTTGGAGCTTTTCTCCCCAGGCCTCTGCTGAAAAATGATCTGTGTCCAGTTGGAGTTTCCTGGTAAACAAATGTAAAATAAATAAATAAACATGTCTGTTGCAGACAGCCAGGATATTACTATTGTCCAATTAGAGAAGGTGCATGATGACATGCTGGTTTACCTCACAGATCAGGAGAGTCAATATGTGTCTGTAAATGCATGCATCAGATGCTGTTCCCAGCCCACTCAGATGGATGCATGTTGATGTACACCCTTCTATGGGAGCATAGTTCATCTGGAGGGTGTGTTGAAGTGTGTTTCACACCATGTCATTTAGGTGTATCTTCTGATTCATGCTATAGGTGATCTGTGATATAGTCACAGAGCATTGTTTCTGTGTGATAAGCCTGCATGAAGGTAGTGCAGTGCATAATGCCTATCTTGATCTGTTCTAGGGTTTGGACACAATCCCCCTACTCAGGTATCATTGACAAACTCTACCAGCTGGGGATTAACACTTATATCACTAGATGTTTAACCAGTGTCCTCACCGACAGACCACATACTGTGAAAGTTGGTGAATCAACCTCTGTCATTGCAGCTGTCACCACTGGTGTACCCCAATGATCTATGCTGAGCTCTATACTGTGAGGAATCTATTTCTCAACAATACAGGCTACAAAATACAACCGGTAGCTTACCAAGCTTGCTGATTCATACATATTGGTTGCAATTATTGAGTCCACCAATGGTATGACTATAGTACAAGAGGGGCTAACACATACAAATGATTGGTGCCAAAGCCACACGGTTTACAAATAAATACAGAACGTGTCAGGATTTTTGCCTTATGCAAAGTGGAATTTCATGATAAATACACCACTGACAACACTCCTCCTATGCTGAAACCAGTGATGTGAGAATTGAGAACACACATAGATAGCAATCTGAACTTTGACCAAGTGTCCACAGTGGTATGCAAAGGCTATGTCGTGCACTTCAGAAGCCAGACCATTGTATCTAGATTTGAGGAGGACATAATAGCACTGTATTCAAACCTCATCTAAACACTAATACAGTATAATGCTTCCTTTTGCATGTACCTCACCAGTCACCTGCAGCAGATGGACAGACCATAGGGGTTTCACACCTAGAAAATACAGATCCTACAAACCATGCCATGATGTACATGGATATAGTGAAAGCCCTGTTCCTAATATCTGTATTGGAGAGGATGAAGTGACTTGTGTCTGGACTGCAGGACATCTCTGGCCCTGCCCTGGTCTGTATACTGCACATCTGCATATCAACAGTCTGTTGAGAAGAAGATAGCAAAAGCAATGTCCCACATGCAGTTGTAAAATCCTCTCTCTACTGTCAAGTAAGTGCACAAACATACACACATAGACACAGACACCCAGTTGACTGCAGTGACAATAGAGCCTTTACCTATTTAGGTGCACAGACTACAGAACACAGCACTTTATGCAAGCGCCACAGCTGAAGTCTGACTTGGAATGTCTCAGAAAACACATTATAGTAGAAGACATCAGTAGTGTCTGTTGATGAGAATAGAACAGTGTCCCACATGCTGATGTAGAATTTTCTCTGTGGTGTCAAGCAAGAACTCAAACATACACACAGTTGATTGCAGTGAGAACAAAACCCCTACCTATCTAGCTACACAGACTACAAAACTCAATACTTTACACATGCACCATGGCACAAGTCTGACTTTTGCATGGCTGCAGGTCAACTTATAGCAGATGACATCCGCAGTGCATGCTGTAGAGAAGAAGTTTGGAGGCTTGCATGAAATTAATCTGTAGATGTGTGCAAGTATCAAAATACTGTCAGTTCATGGGATTGGAGCGGTAACTGCAGAATAAACACTTCTGCTCTTCTGGCTAGACACAAACACACACACACACACACACACACACACACACACACACACACACACACACACACACATGCATGCACGCACACACACACACACACAGCACACACACACACACACTTGACTGCAGAGAACAGAGCCCCTACCTATCTAAGTACACAGACTACAGAACTCAGTATGTTATGCAAGCAGTATGGCACAAGTCTGACTTTTACAAGACTGCAGTTGAGCTTGTAGTAGATGACATCAGCAGGCTATGTGGGAGACAAAATTTTGGGAGACCTGCATAGGCTCATGGCTTCATATGTATATAGGTGGCTACTACCCTGATGGCTCTATGGTGTTTACAAGGCTAGCTGTATAAAAACACAAGTACCTTATTGAGCATAGCTGGATGGTCATTGTCAGCAGAGTGATTTTGTGGGCAGCACTAACTGGCCCTGTCCAAGAAGGACATCAATGCCACCCTAGACATGACTTTACAATCACCCAACCAGTAGTCAAGGTTGCACATGAACAGGGTCATTGAGGAGCACTGCTTCACATGCAAAGGGAGCCTATTACAGAGGAGTGTGAATCATTGTGGGATATATCTGTCTCCCCAACATGTTCTACTTGTGTCACAGGCTAGGTTGAGAACCCTGGGACAAATTATTCTTGTCCCATTTGATTTTCAGATGTGTAGCATTTCCAGTAGGGTAGAGTCTGAGACTGTTCCATAGGGCAAGTATAGGTCACCTCTCAACAGCCTGCATGATACCGAGTACACTGACAGGTCTTTCAATCTTTCCATGTATGTCATGTTTGGAGGCCCTGGAGTCTTTCAGGCACAACCCTGTGTTTTTTCCATTTGCTGCATGTGTCTGAAGAAATACAGACAGAAGGGAGTATTGCACTCAGTAGCCTGATAAGGGTAGAGTATGGCAGAGGTATGGCCACCCTGGTCTTGGATGTGATGTCAATATGTATGATATGGGCAATGCAAAATGTGAGTATGTCACCACTATGGACACACAGTGATGAAAGTGAAGATTGCTATTAACATGTGTTCCCAAGTCTCACAACACTGTGTTTGAGCTTAGAGGGGTGCTATGTATATCACAATTAGCAGGGCTACTTTATTGCCAAAGGGGACAATGAGCCATTGTATGCTTTAAAGGTCAGTGCATGAGTTTGACACCAATCATTTGTGTGTGGCAGCTCCTTGCATAATATGTTACCATCACTGGGGGTTGTATATTAGTGTGTCCAGTTACCAGTCATCTGTAAACTTGGTAAACCATGGCCCATTTATCACTGTTTGTGCTTCAGAGAAGTAGTTTGCAAACATTTGAGGTCCCAGCACACATCCTTGTGGTATTCTAATGGTAACTGGCTACTAGTGGAGGTGTAGTCTCCAACTTTGAGAGTGTGTGTTATTTCAATGAGCCTGTTGCCTATCTCTGTACTACTGTATGGCTTAATTCCCACATGAGAGTTGTCTATCCTTGTACTATTATGTGGCTTAATTCCCACATGGGATATCTTTACTGTGACACATGAATGGGGGATAGTGACAAAGACGTTGGATAAGTCAACATAGGTGGTATGTCCCTTTGCCCCACATCTAGGTCCGTGGGGTCAGTACCAAAAACGTCCACAAGGTTCAATAAGCAAGATGTACCCTTGACAAAAACAAAATGGGTAGGGTCAAGTGTATCGAAGGTCACCTATGTCTCTGTTGATATGATCCATGCTGATTCCTTCCCTAGTCTTGCATTTAAGCGTTTATAGGTATATGGGTCAATAGTTGTAGTTCTGCATGTTATCAGATTGATCTGGATTGCATAGCACACAACATTTCGTATTACATTTTGTACTGTGGTTAATATATGTGTGGAAAAAATACTGAGACTCCAGGGTTGCAGTGCTGGGGGGTATCAACAGATGGATATATTGTAAATATGTGATATACTGTTAGATAGGGCCCTCAGCGTGTAATGTTTACACATGTAATTTCATGTCAACACAGGAAATAAACACTAAGCAGTAATACATTATAATATAGACATTTTCATAGCGTACTGAGCAGCTGGTTTGTGCGATGGTTAGCAAAGTGCATATGCATGTGAGGTACACATGTTTGGGTATAGGTAAGCAGTGCGCAAAGGTGAGCCACATTGTTAAAGCCTGAAAGTTAGTACTTAGTCTATGAAATACACCTACTGCTTAACTGACTCTGTAGCTGCACATGTTAATGCATTGATAGATTTTTTTTGGCCCAAATGGTACTGGGTTTGAATACAGGTGTATCTAATCCTTTAAAATACTTTTCATTACAGAGTGATAATGCAATGACATGAATTGTTTATTCAAGATGTGCTGCGGCATTTTGCTATCACTCAGCATTGCTGCATATTGATGAGTGATGCACATCTCCTCATAAACATGGATCTCAAAAAGTGAGGGATACATTGCTTTTTCTGCTACATATCTATGTTGTGTGCGGTTCTCTTTTTTTACCAGATTAAAGGAGGTAAAATGGCATAGATAAGAATGTGGTAAAATGGGGAGCAAGCAGGAGGAAGAATATATTCTGACAGTTAATACTGAGTCTCTGGAATGCACCTGCTACTTAACTGACGGTGGCAGCATTTGTTAATGCAGTTAATGTGGTTTTGAATACAGCTATATGTAATACTTTTAACTACTTTTGCATTATTGTTGCTGCACATTGGTGCATTATACAAACTATTGCACAATAATGCATTAAAGAAAATAAGTTGGGTTGGGAGGGTGACCTAATGTTTAAGGTGTTTGTCTTACAAACGTAATGTGCAGGGTTTGAGTCTCACAAGGGATAATTGGCTAGGCTTAAAATGGCTTGCAAGGGTGGTTAGCTTAGTACTAATCTATGAACCTATCTATGAACCTATGAAATGGTGAAGATAGGTCAGTGGTGAAATGGGGAGCAAGCAGGGGGAAGAAAAAAGGTGAAGCAGAACAAGAATCGGCAGGAGGGTGGTAGGAAAGAACCATAGCTATTCATTTCTTTAACAGTGTAAAGTGGAACATATCTGCCAAATATTAACTGAATTTGGATTGTCACTTCCAGAGAGAGGGGTGACCACAACACAATCATGTTGTATAGCCAATTGGAGTGAATCAAGTGTGTCAAGTAGGCACGTGAAAAATGGAGAGATATGTGTAGGATGATTTTTTTTTCTTTGTGGGACAGGTGCCGATTTTTTTTTTAGTGAGAGGACTGTTGCGGAAGGGATGTAGGAATGTCTGTGTGAGGTAAGTTGGGTAGGCGAGGAAGCATTTACAGATGGACAAGACAAATAAGACGGGACACAGGGATGATGATGGACATGAAAGGTTGGAGATGCCATGACTGAACTGAGAGTGGGGACATCATGAACTCATAGTCGTCAAGTTGGGTGACAATGAAAATAGAGTTCTCACCCACTGGGCTATCATCACTGTCACCTTACACTGCCACTGTCTGCAGTGCTTGATGTCTGTGTCTCCTCCTTCTGGTATTATGAAAAATGAGGGAGAGCAACCTCTCTATCACAACACTACACACCATCTATTGCAGTTCAGAGTGGGTGATAAAATTATCACCTTTGCCACTTCTCCAAGAGGTTACCACTGGACAAGCCTTTGGTGTAGTACTACCTGAGGGGGTAGGTAGTGCAGGAGCATTAGAGGTAGTGCTGCCAGGTTGGTTCCTAGGACCATGTGTATAGCAGTTCTACACTTACAACTGTTGTCACAAGAAGGTTGAGAAAAGACTTGTTTATCTTGCAGTTCATTGCTATAAACTGCAGTGTTACAACAGTAAAACAAAGGTTGCACACCCTGTACAAGAATCCAGGCCATCTGTTCTCTAACTCCACACTTACACCTGCTGCCACAGGAATAGTTACATGACATTCCTCATTTTAACAATCATTCTTAAGGTCTTGCTGTTAACCACCATGTGATGCCCAATAGTATAAATTGAATGCATTTGATTTCTATTTTTGGCTGTCTGTGTCTTGTCTGGCCAGTTGTCCAGTTTGCATACTTCCTCGCTTTGTGCAAATGAGATAAGCTCAGCCAAACCCACCATTCATTTCTCTGGTTTTCCATGTTTGTGCTAAGCACTACATCACACAAACAGTGGCCTTAAAAAAACAAGAAAAAGGGAGAAATAGCTGAAATGAAGAAGAGCAACCTATGACATACACACTAGAAATGTTAGTAGACACGAGATATTACTACATAGGTCTCAGTTATCTGAGACATGCAGTGTGTAGACCATTCTCTATCAGTGGCCTCAAACTCTGTAAGGATATTAAGTGGAAATATCATATGCAGTTGGCAAAAATGGAGGGCAGGTTGGACGTGAAGGAACACAACCTATGAGTTGTGTGCTGCTTGCTTACATTTCAAGCATTACATGTAACACTTTGTAGATGTGACCTGACACACCCACACTGGAAGTAAGGCAGCCTGCAGTGCAGTTGAGTTTTCTTACTTCCAACCACTAATCAGCCACAGTTGCAATCCATTAAAACCAAACACTGATTGAATGGGTGCACTATGTTTACATCCCTACATGGATCCAATGTTTTGTGATTCAGCAATTCTAATGAGTTCACATCTCATTTGCATCTTCACCATGTTGACAGCCCAGAATCTACACCATAGAAAGGCAACCATGTAGCTAGGCAAACTGATGGTGAGGGAGCTTGTTTATGGACTAGAGTGACGATAAGCTGTTACTTTGGGATATATCTGCACAGAGGAGTATTGATCTTCAGAAAGTGTGCTTCCATTTGTTCAGCTATATACTGCACATGCTGGAATGTATTTAAGAAAATTCTGAAGCAAAGGATTTTACACTTTTATCTGTATCCATTAGTTAGAAGTGCACTGATGGCATGGGCATTTTTGCTAGGTCATTTCAGAGGTATACATGGTTGCCAATATGGGAAAATGGAATGCATTGTGATAAACATGTACAAGTGTTTCAGGGGCAGTTCCTTTGATAGCACTTTTAGCATTTCAAAGATGGTTTGTTAGCAAAATGTTTCATTTTCCTTTTCTTTTGGGGGGAGCAAAGCTGAGTTACTGTTATGGCACAAATAAGGATAAACTGTTCTTTTGTGGAAGGGAAGTAAAGGTGAGTTAATGTTATAGCACAAGCAAGGATAGACTTTTCTTTTGTGGATGGGGGAGCAAAGATGAGTTACTGTTATGGCACAAACAAGTATAAACTGTTGTTTTGTGGGTGGAGGAGCAAATGTGAGTTACTGTACTAAGCACGAACAAGGATAGACTGTTCTTTTGTGGGGGGAGCAAAGGTGAGTTACTGTTATACCACAAACAAGGATGGACTATTGTTTTGGGGTGAGCAAAGCTGACTTACTGTTCAGGTGCAGACAAGGATGGACTGTTCTTTTGGTGGGGTGAGCAAAGGTGAGTTACTTTTATGTCACAAACAAGGATATATTGCTCTTGTTACTCCACTTGCTTTGCATCCTGCCTGTTAGTTTTTCACATCTCTAGACTGTTTTATGTTTCTCCACTGGGTAATACTGACTGTCTAACTTTTCTTTTTTTTTTCTGGAAACAGTTATTTTGTAGTTATGTGATACATATGTGTATTATCCTTCTGTTGTCTTTTAGAACACCTATGAGTAGGCCACCCAAGCATGTAAATCCAAGGAGACGCCCCTTCACCGATGTCAAGAACCAAGTAATTATAGATGGCTTTAGACAACATGGTGCTTTTCTGCTGGAAAGGGGACAGGGGGATATAGCACTTAGGATACGAATATGGCAGTGGATAGTAGATGATGTCAGTGCCGTGGGTGGCCAAAGTAGGTCATACGAGCAGGTGCATCACAGGGCCACTGACACAATCACATCTGCATGGACAGGGTAGCTGCAGTGGGCTGTGACCAGATGGTTACCAGGTGAGAGCCTGCTAGGAAAACCACCACTAATCCCTAATGAAGAGTTTCTGGCCAATATCACAGATCCAGACAGCTCCCAGGTGAGTGAAGTACAGCATGTATTGGATGTCAGAGCAAAAGTTTCTGAGACAGCAAGCATGTCCCAAGAGGATCTTCCAGGTAGGCTTTTCTATCCGAACAGATGAATTCTGTTGTATACTAACACAATTGAAATCCAAATAAGTTAATTCTGTGTCACATGTCTTTGATGGGGGGATTGAAGATTGCTACAGTTATAAGCTTAGGTTAGAGTTGTCAGCTACATTCTTGTTGAAATTATAGTTAATGGACATATAAAGGGGTAAAAGTATTAAGAACTGTGTTACTGTTAATTGTGATGATGTTGCCCTTACCTCTTGCTTAACTTCTTCCAGGACCGTCTGGAGTGCAGAGCAGCATCACATCTGCAGATGGTAAGGCAAACATTTTTATGTCAGTACTGCTAACAATTTAAAGAATTATTGTAGTGTGTGATGTTGATCTCAGGCCTGTTGTATTTATTGCTGTACTGTCTGTAATAGTGGTGGCACTGTTAGTTTGTTGACATATTTTGCACTATAGTAGTGCAGGTATTAATTTATTCCTGTCTTGTTTGCTGTTTATCACAGGTGATCATGACAGTGGAGTGTGGGCCCTGTGCTACCTGATGTCATTGTATCAGCAGACTCTCATGACGATGGTGGCCAAACTGAGGCACAGTCAGGAGGTATAGAGGTTGAATCTGACACGGAGGTTAACATACAGCCATCCCCAACATTTCCATTGGGCACAGCCAGTAGGCCAATGCCTACCCAGTCCAGTGACTCCAAAGTTATTGGACAGGTGGAGTGTGAGGACATTAATCAGGGAATTATGGTTACTGCAGCTTCAGTGCCTGTTGAGTCTGGCCATAGCAAAAGTGTGGGCAACGTGCCAAGCAAGAGGATTGATAAGGGTGCTCAGAGGAGGCCTATTGTCCTTCCTCCTCCAGCTGTTGCATGTGTCTCTTCCTGTGCCACTCAACATATATTTAGGACCATCACAGAGGCACAGGCATGTTCCCAAAGGCACTCTAGACAAATGTTCAGGGTTATGGATTTGCCACTGTCTGCTATGTGTGGCTGCCTCCACCATGTTGCTGATTCACTGGATCAGATGAATGACACATTGGAACGAGGGGTGTCTGTGATGGACCGAGGGGTGTCTGTCATGGAACGAGCAGTGTCTGTGATGGAATGTCTGCTGGGAAGGAACAGCATCCTTATGGGTGTAGGTCACCCACATCATCTTCTGTCAGCCAATATGGCCATGCCCAATCATCCTTTCATAGTGGCAGTACTTCCAGTGCTACATCAGTGAGTGTGCTGTCCACACTCAGATGTTACAAGAAGCTAAGGTCGAAACAGTGATAAAACTGAAACTGTAGCCAAATGCACGAATCCAATAAATACAACTCCAGAAAAATGCCAGATACTTTAATAAAACAACAAAGCTTTCAGATTACAAATCCTTCATCAGTGTTAGAGTGTCTATACTAGATTCTAAAACCTTAAATAGTCAATTAAACAGTCACATGATAACAGCCAGCCTATAGAACATAAGACTAATTAGAGATGAAGCAGGCCAAGGGGTCATGGTCCAGGGCATCCCTGTGAAGGAAGCTCATCCAGCAGACATTGTTCACATTCAGGTAGCAGCATTGCATCTGATCTTGGGCATGGATGTGCCAGTGCAACTCCTGGCAGAGCCAGTTCTTATAGTCAGGGATGACAATGATGAACTGCCACCTCTACCATGCATGGCTCACATCTGTCCAACATACCAAGACGTAGAGCCAGCACAGAGCTTGGCAGTGTTCATGTAGACACACACACACCAATTTTACTTGGTGGATCCCTACAGGCACACACAGCAGTTACTCATTTTGTCTCACACTGGCCATTTGTTAGTTTACCCACGTCTGCCTTCTTCTCTTTCTTACTCACACATACTTACCGACCTTTTGTGCCAGCCTAGGCTTCCTGCCTCCCACACAAAACACCCTGTGGAAGTGATGATAACTGTGCCATATTCCTGTTTTCTATCTTTTGGATTCAGGGATACAAAAGCTTTGTGTCTGATGCTGAGGGTGCATAGCTAACTTAGTGCTTGTATATCTGCATTTGTGGTGTTGAACTGGTAATTGTACCTTTGACTTATATTGGCCTTGGAAAGTTACACAGTTGATAGCATCAAAATTTTCCAGCTTTATAGTGAATTATCTTGTGAGAGTTGATAAGTCAGAAACTGCAGTATGTATCATTACTTTCTAACTTCTTTCTTTAATCATTTTCTAATACAAACATGTGATTCTGAACTGAGGGCATGCAGTGATCATCCGTACTTTGCAGAGGTATGACTGCATGAATCTTTGATACCTGAGGCCTACTTCTTAGTGATGGACACATAAGTCAAATAAGTCTCTGCTGTCACATGATAATATACGTTCTGTACAGATCTCCTACCTTTAACTAGCTTCCCGGACCAAGTAATGAAATACAAGAATATACCACACAGTCATATTATTAAACACTACACTCCAGGTTCAGGACTTACCTTGTAAATGTAGCAGCTGACACAGTTTTAGTTCAGGGCTGACTCTATCAGATGCAAGCAGTACACACACAATACATGGGGAGGTAAAGGCTGTGTGAGTTGCCTGTCATCAATGTTAGTATATGTATGTGAGTAGGAGGAAGATTTTAGGCCCCTACTGAGTGAGTGTGCTATGCATTGTCTCTTAGCCAATGCAAGAGCATAGTGAGCAGGCCTATGTCTGCCTACACCCACAGGAGCTGGTGGTTCCCCCTGTGACTCTTCATCTGCCTGTGGCTGTGGTGACCATGCCATTGGTGGTCGGATGTGTGCCTCTTCCCCTTGCTGATCCTGCTGAAGCTGTTTTCTCAAGATTATGTTGTGTAGCATGGCACATACTGCGAATATTTCTGTATATGTCCATGGATTTACTGCAGGGCTCCCCCAGATATATCAAGGCACCAGAACTGTGACTTCAGTAGCCCAAACACATGCACTATGATATTTCTTGCTTGAGCGTGTGCCTCATTATGGCATTTCTGATGGGTGTCATCAACCACGGTTCCAGGAAATGCCCCTGTGGGATATCTCCCCTAGCAAACATCTGGTACAGTTGGGAGGTGAGCCAGATATGTGAGTCGTGGTAACTGCCAGGGTTGCCAGCACATATCTTCAAATTATTCCTTTGGCATTGCACATGACTTGGCAGTTGATAGAGTGGTAGTCCTTTCTGTTAAAGTAGACCCTACCCTTTTCCCTGGGTGGTGCCTTAATTTCTTCATGAGTGCAATCTATGGCACCCAATACTTCAGGGTAGTGTGCTACATGGTAGAACTCCTGCATATTTCTGGCCCTCTCCTTAGACCTATGGGGAAATATATGTGGTCACTGTCATGTTGGAGCATAGCATTCAGGAATTGGTGGAAGATCTTGGACGCTGATGACTGTGACACTCCCAGCATGTTGCCTATTGATCTCTAAAATGCACTTGTAGCTAAGATTCTAAGAGCTACATACACTTTTGTCTCCACTGGGATGGGTTCCCCTCAGTTGTCTCTGGCTCTAAGTAGAAGACACCAGAGATCGCAGAGTTCCTGCAGCATGTCCCTGTCCACCCTGTAGCTCTCCACAATTTCCACATCATGTAAGTTGTGAAACGTTAAACAGGGCCTGAAAACTCTTCTCCTTTGTAGCCTAAGCCTATTAGCAGCTGCAGCAGCAGCATTGGCTTCAGCCTGTAACATTGCACTTCCACGCATGCACATGGTGAAAAATGATCATGTAGGCTTTATTGAATCCCCCTGCAGGTGTATTTAAAAAGGTATTCCATGTTTCACAGTGAACAACTATTGCAATTATTATTTAGGTTTGTGCCCTAACACACTGTTACAAATGGATTAAAGCAGCAGCAGCCCCTAACATTCTGTCTGTGTAGACTTCTTTCTGTGTCTGTATTCCGAAAGTATCAGAATCAGCAGGAAAAAACAGAGCGGAGTCCACATGGATGCTTTATAGCTTGTTGAATAGCTAGACTGTATTGGATTGGTTAATTAGCATGCAATTCAGCTGTTTATGCTGTAATTAGTATACCTAGGTGTTTATCTTGTTTGCAGGGTGGTCTGCACCGTTACATGGCACTTACTGAATCTAAAACGTTCTGCGGCCATGTATGCATTGCGCCACTACGCATGCACACGGTGAAAAATGATCATATAGGCGTTATTGAATCCCACTGCAGGTGTATTTAAAAAGGTATTCCATGTTTCACTGTGAACAACTATTGCAATTATCATTTATGTTACATTTGCATTTAAAAAAAAATGCAATTTGCTCACTTTTCCTGCACTGTGCATTGCATCTTAAGTCACTAGTTTGTGTCCCAGCAAAACTTAACATCTAGTTATGAAACAAGCTGCCGGCCTTCTCCCATGCTAATGTGTGGTATGTTGTGCTCCTCAAATTATTCCTTGGACAAGATACATTACTGATCGAAAAGAGAAATGTTTGAGTGTTGTAAGCTGCACAAATTGTACCATTGCTTGATGCCGGGGAGAGGGTTATTGTTAATAAGAAATTAATAAATGGTATGGAGAGGAACACATACATCCTGTGTTGAAACATATAAGAGAAGTCACTTGATAAATAAAAAATAGTAGTATGTCAAATATCATGTTCTACCCAAGACCTTAAAATCAGATTTTACAGAATAACTGAATTACACATAGAAAAGATGTCTTATAAATGACCTAAACAAGGGTGAAGACAACCTGGAGTTGGTTTGTTTTCAGGCTTTTATAACTGGTATTTAACATTCATTACATTCACCTCGGTCCCTCACTTAGCCAAACTTTATTGTCTTGAACATACCCATAAAGAGTTAAAATGTAAAAATGTAAATGTCATGGGCATTCAGAAGCCATGTAGCTGAAATATTGTTATGCCCTTAAAGGGTGATTTGCATATATCCCATGTGTCTCCACTACAAGAGGTTTAAGGTGTTACACAGTGAAGATTCCAGCTTGGCTAAGTCTTTCTTGTAGTTTGTACTACTGACATATACTAATTTGAATACTGCTGTCCTCAGAGTAAGGGAAATCTCATAATAACCCCTACTACTGATATATACTAACACCAAGACTGTTGTACCTCTAAGTAGGGGAAATCAGAGAATAAACTCCTACTTTTGATATATACTAACGCCAAGATTGTTGTAATTCAGAGTAGGGGAAAATGTCACACTTGCCCCCTGCTACTGATATATGTATATATATGACTGTTGTACCTCCACGCAGGAGAAATCATAGAATTAACCCCTGCTACTAATACATATACTAACACCAATATTGATGTATGTTACAGATGGGGAAAATTTCATACTGGCCCCCTGCTACTGATATATATACAAACCCCAAGACTGCTATACCTCTAAGTTTGGGAAATCTCATAATAACACTCTGCTACTGATAGATACTAATGCCAAGACTGCTGTACCTCTGAGTAGAGGAAATCATAAAATTAAGCCATACTAGTGATTCTTACTAACCTCGAGACTACTGTTCTTGGACAAAAGAATATCATAGAATTAACTTCAATTACTGACATATACTAACTTCAAGATTGCTGTGCCTCGGAAAAGAGGAAGTCACAGGTTTAACCCTACTAACCCCTACTACTGATATACACTAACTAGATTTCTGTAACTTTGAGTACGGGAAAATCACAGATTTAACCCCTTTTTACAGACATATACTGACTTCAAGATTGCTGTGCCTTAAGAGTAGGGGGAATCTAAGAATAATCCCCTGCAAGTGATATATACTAACTTAAAGATTGTTGTACCTTGGAGAAGAGGAAATCACAGAATTAACCCCTATAAACCCCCACTACTGATATATACTAGTCCAAGACTGTCACACCTCTGAGTAGGAAAAATCATAGAATGAACACCAACTACTGATACTAACTCCAAGACTGCTTTAACTTAGAGTAGGGGAAATCACTGAATAACCCTCTGCTAGTGATATAGAGGATTATGACTGAGGCTCCAGTCATAACCAGCTTATGTTTTGAGACCTGGGTGCCAAGAAATTCATTTGAGAGGTGAATCTTGGCATCCATGATGACAACATATAATAAAGAGCTATGATCAGAGACCGGATCATAATTTATTGTAGTGCACGAAGCTTAAGCTATTCTATGTACTACCAGTTTTAAAAAAGTGCAAAATGTTTTACCAGCTTTGAAAGCCAGTAGAGCACTTAGTGAGTGTTGTCAGAGTGCAGGATATGTCTCATCTTTATTAATTAGGAATTCTGGGGGAGGCTCACAGGATGAAAGTTTTTAAATCTTGCCCTAATCCACTTAAAAAGGTTATTAGAACAACGCATTTTACATAACTATGACATGTTTTGAACAATCATGATATATGAAACCCTATAATTTTGCACTTTTGACTGACTGAAATATACAGTGATTTACCAGTTAACAGAATGAACTTACAAGGGACAGAGCAAAAATATGAGACAAACTTAGGCAAGGACAACAAGCAGAAATGAAACTGATTTACATTCTGTTGCAGTTCTTTTCCAGCTTGAACTGTCTGTTGTTATTCTACAGTGACAAACTTGATTGCAACAGTACGTAGCGGTGTGTGTAACGTACAGTTTGTAGGCTCAAAGTTCATTACCAGGCTAACAAACCCAAGGGGCCTTTTCTAAGCTTAACCATGCTTCCCAAAGGTGTGAATTGAGTCTTCTATCTTTTTACCATTTGTCTGTAAGATAAATACCTTAACCATATGCCAATCCCTACGCTGTTTTGTAAGTTGTACTTACCATAATAATAAATGTTTGAATTCCTCACTACTCCAGTAGCCTTTGTCTTTTGGGGTTGCATCCTGCCCAGGATAAAACAACTGGCCAGCTTCACGATGTTATGGCTCCATCCCACACCTTCATTTTGAGTACTGATTGGACAGACCATTTGTGGAGGGAAATCAGCATCCTGAGTGAAGGTTACTTCATAATTTCTTCTGGACTTTCTTGCCCATAACAATGGGAGTGCTGTAATCCAGAAAAAAACAACATAATAGAAAAAAATGTATATCTCGATCAAAAACTATATACACAGAAAGGGGATGGATGGTAGGTGTGGCTACTGCAGCAGTGAGTATTGAAACGTCTACTCTTATGATGAGTGCAACTTGTACAAGTGTACTATGCTCATCATTCACACTGCTGCAGTAGCCTTTGGCTATTTGGATTGATTACCAAAGCTCATTTAACTTTGGAGGAGGAAGGATGTGAATCCTTTAGCTCCTAGAGAATGGCCCTATCAAAAACCTTCCTGTGCCTGGAATCCAGTTTGTAATGCTTTGTAAAAATATGTACACAGGAACATGCAGTTGCTTCTAGAATGCTTCCAGAGTCCACCACTTTGCAACATTTCATCACGGAAAAGAAGGTTCTATCATAATGGAAATAACAAGAAAACATAGTAAGGAAGAAGTAATTGAAATTATCTGAAGTGACACAGGTTGTCATTTTCTAATCCCATACTAGTAATTCCTCAGCAGTATAGCTTTCCTAAAGGCCTTAAAACTCATGGGACAATACCTGAGCTTGAAAAGCATGACCAGAGTATAAAAAATCTATTTTCCTTTCATTCAAATTCTGAAAGGAATGAAGAAGTTAGATGGCTAGATTCAAGATACATTCTGAAAGAAGAAAGGGCATATATGCAGGTATGTTTTTTTAGATAACCCTATAAGCATGGAAAAGCTAAAGGTTTAACCCACCATTAATAGCTGCAACCCAAATAATCTCTTGCAGATGATAGAGCAATAAACCAGTAAGTCTGCCAAAAAGATAAATCCAAGGCAATCAGAACAGCTGGTTCAAATGTAGACAGAAATACATTTTACAGCAGAAAGCAAAGATTCACATTTAGTGCCACCTGAATAACAAGAGACCTTATGTATCAGTGGGAAAACTTCTTTGTAGAACAGCTTGAATTATGTTTGAAATGAAGATGAAGGTCGATGGGTAGGCATGCTGAAATGACTGATAAATACTCTTGCCAAAGGAGCGAACAGGCCATAGGATAGTAACTCACACAGATATTTAAGAACTAGTGGTAATAATTCTAAATAGGGCCCTGGTTATAGGTGAGGCACCAAATAGAAAATCTTCACCGCTGACTAATATAAGATTTCCTATTGGCAGGATTTCTTGTCTCCTTTAGTACCTTCAGGTAGTCATGAAACAGCTGCCTAATAGGTATAAGAATGGAATCATAGAGGTAGTCAGTAGAAGTTGTTTCAAACTGGGGTGTATCAATATTTCCATCTTATGTGCTTATGTGAGTAGATTGTATCTGTGAGGAAACTTATAGTCATTGCCCCTGGCTCATTTCATAAGAAGGGAGAATCAATATTGCCTGGGCCAGAAGGGAGTCACCTCAATAATTTTTGGAGAGTCCTTCTGAATTTTCAGAATGACCTTGGATATCATTGGAAAGGGTGAACATTCCTGACCATGGGAATTAAAATTCATCTGTTTTTCAGGCTTGCTTGCAAGGAGTCCTGGTACAGAATTTACTTAGTTGTCAGTTTTGAAATGAAGTGGACAAATCTATTTCTGGTATTACCCACAACTGGATCCATTTCTGGAAGATCCCCTAATTCAATGTCCATTCATGAGGCTATGTCCTATCCCTGCTCAGCTTGTCTGCCACTATATTTTACTTTGAGAGAATGTAACGTGCTTGGGGGTTCTACAATGCTGTATAGCTAACTCCCAAGCCATCAGTTTGTTTATGTAGCACATTACTGCAGTATGGCCTGTAATCACCTGTGATGGCCCCGGGGATCACAAGTCACAAAGAGATTTTATAGCATGGATCACATTTCTTTGCCATGTAAGTGCTTCTGAACTGTTCCACAGGCCTTGCAGCTTTATACCCATAGAAACTGCTACATCCTTGGAGAAAAACTGAGAGAGGGAAGGTATATCATCCTGAGCAAGAAATGTCTTTCTACGGCCACTCTGACAGGACATTCCCTGGGTGTCTCCCACCCTCCTAGAATGGATGGTGTTCATATGCACACATTGGACACTGGAACAGGCATAGAGGACATATGTGTGACCCCTGATCCTTAGTGGCCGGCAAGGCTACATCATAGGGATTTGGGGGAAACTAGTAAGTGGTCTGAGGAACCTGCAACATCAACTGCAGAGTTACCTACCATCAGCTGAGGCACTGATTGAGCCAGTGAGTATGACAAATCACAGAATTAACCCCAACTACTGACATATTCTAACTGCGAGATTGTTGTACTTCTGAGTAGGGGAAATCAGAGAATGAACACATACTACTGATATATACTAACTCCAAGATTGTTGTATGTCTGAGTAAGGGAAAATCAGATAACTGATCCATACTAGTCATATATGTAATAACTCTAAGATTGCTGTACTTCAGAGTGGAGGAAATGTTAGAATTCACCCCTGCTAATTATATGTACTAACTCCAAGATTACTATCTCTGAGTCTAGGGGTAATATAAGTATTAAGCCCTGCTACTTGGTCATACTAACATTATAACTGCTGTGCCTACAAGCAGGGGAAATCTGACAATTAGTCTCCTTCTACTTATATATATTTTCTAAAAGATTGCTGTACATTGAAATGGGAGAAATCTCAGCATTAAAATATATTCTCTCTTTTTGACATACATTTCTGTTGTTCCAAGGGGTGCAGTTACAATACTCCTACTTTCAGTGGGCATCTGTATCCATTTGGTCGATTACCATTTCATAGAGCTATGAATCATCGGATTCAGATCACTGGGTATTGATTCATTACTTGTGGTGTCCTTACCCCTGCAGGACCAATGTTAGTGCTCATTCTGGAGTTGCAGTAGTTTATTGTTCCAATTATTTGGCTCCACTGAGCTGCAGTTCAGTGAAGTGCAGCTTGATGGAATTATGTACTCATAGATGAGCCATTAATATCAGCAGTAATAAATTAAGGTGCATGTAGGTAAAAGCAATAAATACAGTGGCTGTAAAACAGCGGTAATGCAAGAACACTGGCAATATGATGAAACAGTTACTAAAAATAATAAATTGTTATTTAATCATGCTATACTGCCATTATTACTAAGCTCAAATTACTATTGAAGCTGCAGGCATTCTTGTGTATAAGCAGAAGAACACACATTACAGTTCTATTGCAGCAGTCCTCCCAGCTAGGTACCCAGCTCCTCTCCCCACTTTTAAGTCTGCAAGGATAGATGTCTTAGTGTATTCACAATCTTTGCATCAATAGTGGAACATGTTATAATATAGAAAAATTTAGAATGATTTTTTTTCAAACAACTTTCCATATCTTGGAAACTATACAACTTACTCATACATTGTCAATTACACTTTCGGTCAGGAGATTTTAATTTTTAAATGATGGCAAAAAATTCCATTCTGATACTCACTTACTGAAATATTTAGAAAATGTGAAAAATCATGCCTGTTTACTTAAATAAAAGTTTAAATAATACCCTGATCTTTGGGATTTAGAGAGGGATTTTCATCACCAGAGCTAATTAGCTAAAATGGGTTTACCAATTATCACTCACAGCAAGAATCTCCAATTCAGAGACACGATAAAGTGCCAGCATGGAACACTTCATTAGCAGCTAATTACCATGCTTCTGTGCTGTCAGATTAGACCACGCTAGTGCTTTCCCTACAGCCCATGATTTGATATGATTTTCTTCTGCATAGTGACCACCCAAACACACACACACACACACACACACACACACACACACACACACACACACACACACACACACACACACACACACCCAAACACAGAGCCAAGCAACTACATTCATGCACTCATATGTCCACACACACGCACACACACACACACACACACACACACACACACACACACACACACACACACACACACACACACACACACACACAATCATGTAACTGCATTCATGCCCCTACATGCATGCACTTGCATGTCCACATACCTATGCGCACACACACACACACACACACACACACACACACACACACACACACACACACACACACACACACACACAAACACATTTGGTTCCATGATATATACCTTTAGTGATATAACAGCCACAACCATTCAGAAGGGGTGAGTGCAGTCAAAAGTTAGACTTTTTCTTCCTTGCAAAAAAATTAACGCAACAGAGTGATTAGTGAATAGCTGTGCTGAGTTATTTTGGTGCTGGTGATATTTCTGAGGAAGACCACAGAGCTAATCAATGTTAATCTCAGCCAGTTAGTGTCGTATTTGCATGTGGTTTCATCAGAAAGTAGAGTCACTACACTTCTGCCACTTATTGAGTAAAGATATAGCAAGAGAGTGTGGAAAACTTTGGAAGAAAGGCTTGTACAGAGTGGTAAGCCTTTCTGAATATCATGGAATATTTATTCAACTGTACAGCTTGCAGTGCAAAATACAGTTGTGTAAAAAAACTTACCAAACCAGTAGATGTTTGAATGATCACTGTTGCAGTAGCCTTGACTCTATGGGTTATATCCTGCCAATTATATAACAGCAGGCCAGCTTCCAAAGCTTCAGCACACCTTCCACGCACCCAAACTGTCAAGCAGTTCACAATGAGTTGACTAAAATACAACTTTCAACACAAAGCCCTTTGGAGCTTTCTTGCCAAGAGTGAGAAAGAGGCTGAGCCCTAAACGGACAATATTAAGAAGAATAAATAACAAATAACCACACCCTAGCATAAACAGCACAAAAAAGTAAGAGGGATGGTGGGAGGGAGGGATGGAGTGACTACTGTAGCAGTGATCATCTATTGTTATGGCAACATTGCTTACACTACTGCACTATGTTCATCGTATTCATCACTGCTACAGTAGCCTTAGCAATATAAGTAGATTACCCTAGCTTATTACATTTGGGAGGGGGAAAGAAAAGAGTTCAGGACCTCTTTGAGAATGGTCTTTGCAACATCTGATCTAGACATAGAGAAGGAATTAAGCTAATAGTGCTTATAAGTATGTACAGAGGACCAAGTTGCAACTTCTAGACTACTTCTAGAATCCAACACTTTCCAAAAAGCCATAGACGAAACCAAGACATGGTAGAGTGGGCCTAGATCCTACCTGGAAATGTTTTTTTTTTTTTTTTTTTGTGGTGAGTATAACAAAAGGTAATAGTCTTACACGACCATTTAGAAATAATCTTTATTAGCACATGTTGTCTCTTCTACTTATCTTCACAAAAAAATAACAGATCCAAAGTTATGAAAGATTTAGTCCTGCCATGATAGTACATGCATTGTCAGTGGACATCCAAGGCATGGAGAATCCCTTCTTCCTCATTCTTAAAATCAGTAAAGAAAATGGGGAATCAAAACAGTAAACTCAGATGCTACTTTAGGTATAAAAGACAGATTGGTTCTCTAGTACCTGTGGGAAAAAAACAGGGTTGACTCACCTTAAGAGCTTGCAATTCAGATACTCTGCTTGCAGAAGTCAGAGCAATCAGTAATACTGATTTCCACGTTAAGAACCTCAAGTCAGCCAGATTAGTTGGTTCAAAAGGAGCAGTGTTAGCATATCTAACACAAAATTATGATCCCAAAGATGGCCTCCAGTTTGTTTATGAGGCCTCTTAAGTAAATCCCCTTTCAAAAACATTTTGACACGAGAAAGCCTTGAAAGAGGAGGACGCATGGGAAGACATACTGAAATGGCCAACAAATAAACCTTGATGTAGGAATAAGAAAGGCCATGGGATAGAAACTCACAGAAATATTTAAAACCAGGGAACAACTGAATGGGTGGTAGTTATGTAGTTGAAGAAACCAGCTAGAAACCATTTTCTATTTGCTAACATGTGATTTTCTAATAATAGGCTTTCTCGCCTCCATTTTTACCAGCTACATATTCTCAGTAAACAACTGCCTAATGGAAATTAACATCCTGTCATCCAGGCAGTCAGCTGAAGTTGAATGGGGTTGGGGTGTATCAATTACCCTGATCTTGTGTGAGTAGATTAATTTGGTGAGAAAGTG
Organism: Protopterus annectens; assembly: GCF_019279795.1. Lineage (NCBI taxonomy): Eukaryota > Metazoa > Chordata > Ceratodontiformes > Protopteridae > Protopterus > Protopterus annectens. The sequence goes on along the minus strand of NC_056731.1, from coordinate 429,396,989 downwards.
TGTGGTAACTGCTACTGGCAATTTCCAAAAGAAGGGAGAACCACTGTTGCCTGGGCTGGAAATGGAGACATCACAATGATCTTATGGGGATTGCTTCTGAATTTTCAGAATACCTTAGATATCAGAGGACAGGGTAGAAAAGCACAAAGGAACATTCCTGTCAAGAAAAAAGAAAAGGCATCTGTCTTCTAGGCCTTCTTGCATGGAGTCCTGGAACAGAATTCTACCAGATGATTGTTCATAGAGGAGGCAGGTGGGAGTACTAGAGGAACTTCCCACAGATGGATCAAATGTTGGAAACCCCCCGATCTGGTTTACATAAATTAAGGTTTGCCCTGATTTTTTCAGCTTGACTGCCACACAATATTGTTCTGACTGAATGAAGATTCCTGTAGAGTGAGAGTGTGCTGTGAAGATATATCCCAAGCTAACATAGCTAGTCTGCACAAAGGGGATACAACCTGGTTCCCCCTTGCTTATTGATGTACCAGATGACTGTAGTACTGTCTGTAACAACTTGAAGAGGTCCTTGGGACCAAAGATGATTCAGAGCATTGAGTGCCTTGATCAGGGCAAGCATCTCTTTTATATTCACGTGCTTGCATCTGTCCTAGGTATCCCATACACCTTGCAATATTTTCCTTTATGAAACAGCTCTCTGAACAAAGTCCAAGGCATCAGTGATGACTGACTTCTTTGGAACAAGGAGGGATAAGGGGAGACCTAAATTTAGGGATATTTGCTGTCTTCACCAAGTAATTGTTTTCTACTGACAAAACCAGCACTGGAATTTCCAAAGACGAGAGATGTTGATGCTGGGACCAAAGATACTTATGCATTGCTAGGCTTAAAAAGGCCCTTGTGGTTATTAGCCCAGTAAACACCTATGAACCTATGAACTTCAGACACCATTGTATATTTCTCATTTGGAGTCTTGCCAGTGTTGTCATAAGAATCATAGATGCCATGAAACCCAGTATCCTGAGGTATTATCTTAAAGTGATCGAAGTCTGAGTGAAAAATCTTATAAATAGAGCTATACAGAGCTCTACGTTATTCTGTGGAAGAAAAACCCTTTGAAATGAGGTGTCTAAGTGACAGCCCAGGAATGCAATCAAAGGACTTTTGAATGTTCTGTTGGAATCTCTACTTTTGTAAGAGACCTTTCACCCAAGAAAAAAGATTCTGCAAAGATAAGCAAGTCATCTAAATATAAAAAAAAAAGATAATTGATACCCTGTAGCCTGCAATGAGCTATAAGTAGAGCTATCCACTTTGTAAACATTCTTGGTACAGTGGATAATCCAAAGGGTAAAGCAGAGAACTTTTAAAGTGATCCAGACATGCAACCTTAAGAAACACCTGAAGTCTGGATGGAAACTAATGTGATAAGCATCTTTTAAATGTAGATTTACCAGCAAACCTGAATGAGGAATAAGAGATAACAGACTGTGAAGTGAAATCATTTTGAAGATAGGCGTTATCAAAAACAGGTCTAAGAAGAAAGATCCAGAACTGGTCTGCAAGCCTCTGCAAACATCTTCTTTCTTTGATGCTAAACACATCCTTGAACAAAAACTTTTCCCAACTTGTGAAGTGGGAACTGTTTCCATCACTCCCTGGGACACTATATAACGAAGGACAGGTGGAAATAAAAGAGTCTGGTCTGGTGAATGAGGAATAACCTCCTAGCAAGGAGGAATATCCCCTTACTGTCATCTATACCCTTGATGAAAGTTGCAGACAAATGGGTTCTGAAAACCAATCTTTTTCAAAGAGGAAAGTAGAGATTCAGACATTCTAGAAGGTACAAGGGACTGCCAAGGTGGAGAGAGAGGGAGCAAAGTCCCTTCAGTAGTCAAACTGACTAGGTGGATTGTCCTTGGTTTTAAAGATCCCCGCATTCTTTTTGTCATACTCTTGCCATTATGCAAAAATTGGATGAGAGATTAGAGAATCTCTTAGAAAATTTGAAAAAGGAGGATAGAAGAATCTTAGATTCATTAGTTTAACTTACCTTTTATCATACTTTTGGATTACCTCTGCAACAATGGGGCCAAAAAGTGACTCTCTATTCAAAAGAGAAAAATCTCATTATTCACATTCTCTTGGCAGGTTCTTAGAATGCAGTCAGGCAAACTTACACAAAGCAGTACCAGAAGCCATAGCCCTGGAAGAATTATCAGCTAATTGGCTGGAGAAGAATCAGCCTTCAATAGCTTGTTCCATGGTCAATCTGAAAATGGTGCCTGCTTCCCAGGGAAAGCAAGTAACAAAGGCAGGTAAACATTTATTCCTTAAAAGTTACCTTTTTCACACGATAAACACAGTAAAAAGCACTTTAAAACACTTAGCCAGCTCAAAAAGTAAAAGAAACATAATTTCCTCATAGAAAAACATTTTTTTTAAATACATTAAACAACTTTTAAACTGGCAGTAAAAAAGAGTGCTCTCATTTAAAAGTAAAATACAGTCTTGTGACGGTATGTTAAACTGCAAATACTTAGTTTTAAAATATATTTCCTCAAGAAGAATGTATTAATAATCATCAAAAATAATTACACGGAAGGTTTTTTTCCCCAAAGGGAACTTATCTGCTCAGCAAAAGAACAACAGCACAAGCCAACCATAGATCCTCAAAAGCGTCAGAGGAGCATACTCTTCAGCGACAGTAAAGCTCTGAAAGGCTTGGCACTCGTACTTGTCTTTTAGTCTGGTCAGCTGGGGCTTCCTGAAAGTTTGGGCATGTGGAAGGTGCCCTGAAGCTTTATAATCTGTCTGGCTGCTACATCCTTGGCAGGATATAACCCATATATCTAAGGGTACTGCATCGGGGATCAATATGATTAACATATCAATGACAGTTTCCTCCTGCACCATCTAAGGTTTCACCTGATGTTATGCTATAGATTTTAAGTCAAACAGTTTTGTAAATATTAATGATTATATGGAAATATTGCACAGTTTATAGTTACTAGCAAACAACTAATAGTATCTCCAGCATAATGCAATATACATAGGCAGTGACTGTGTATTTTTATTTTCTTTGTTAGGATTTTCACTCTGTTTATTGATGCGCCTTTGGCCAGAGGCACTTGTTAGACCGATCCCTGTGACTGTAGCACAGAATATTGGAGGTCTTTGGTTCAAATCCTAAATAAGAGCCAATAATTTCTTTCCATTTTTCCATGATTCTAACAATTGTTAAGCAGAAGTCTTTCTATGCATTTGTGTGTATGTGTGCATGTAATTTGACTTTAATCACCATGCCAGAGGTTTCTTAACTGAAAAGAAAAAATGGCTTATAAGGAAAAACTCAATATATAGCTGTCAGGAGGCTCTTGTTAGTCCAGACACAATCACACTAGCCCAGAAAGTCTGAGATCATGGGCTCACATCCCAAATGAGAACTCATATTTTCTCTTTCATAGTTTTATGATTCTAACGGTAACTAAACATAAGGGTTTTGCTGTAACTGTGTGCATTGGTATATGCAATTTGACTTTAATCATCATGTTATGGGCTCCCTAAAAGGGCTTTTAAAGGAAAAATGAATATATATATCTTTCCAGACGTTCATGTCAGTTTAGACCAGTGTGAAATGCTGAAGGTCATGAATTCGAACTTCAAACGAAAACTAATCCTTTTCCTTTTACATTTCCATGATTCCAATAATACCTAAACAGAAGGCTTTCTCTGCATTTGTATGTGTGAATGTGAATGTGAAAATAAAAATAGAAAGAAGTGACAAGTATTTACTAATATCGCCACTACAGTGCATTCTAGGTTAAGTATCTTTCTGCTGTTTTGTTTATTGCACATTGCCCTTTCACATGCTGCCTTTTATTAACTGGAAATCAAGGAATCCAACCTGTAAAAATATCATCTTGCATAAGGAGGTGTAGGTGATAATGGGAAGCATATAAAAAGATACTATAGGTAGCAATGAACTAACAGCAACACAACAGGTATAACACTCACCTTTAATGCTAGGAAGATCAATATATCGTGGGTTCTAGTCCCACACCAGGTGGCTGGATGCATTTTTTCTAGTACTGATACTGTAGTGCAGCATAAGATGAGCGCTACATCCCCGAAGTGCCATTATCTGCATAAGACATGAAACTGCAGTCCCATATGCCTGAGTTACTAAGAGCTCATGTGGCTGTAAAAGAACCTACAACACATATCACTAAGACTAGGGGAGCTTTCTATAATCCTTGCAAAATTTTTCCCTTACCAGTATAAATACTGTCTTGGGCCTTTACGAAAGCAGGCTATGCCTAATGGGAATAACTCAACCAAGAAAAGTTAATTAAAAATAAGTAGATCAATAAATGTATTTCTATGTCACCAGTGTCCTCACTTGATGAAATGTAAGGAGCATATTTATGATCTTGTAGTTGCCCATGTGAGGGTGAATGATCTTAGGCATTCCTTCTTGAGGGAGATGTAGACAGACACTGTTGAGCTCACTGACCATGACTTTGAAGAAGACACTACATTGGATTGAGCAGCATTTTGTCTTTACCAATAATTTCTAAATAGAGGGATAAAATAGTGCTTTTTTATGCAAAGTTCATCTAATGGGCATTTAAACATAGCAAATTCCAAACCACATAATATCGAGATAGCACTGCTAAGTGTCAGAATCTTAAACAGCAACATCTCTGCACTTGAGGCATTCATCCCACTATGAGGTGCCACCATTTGTTTAATTACAGAAACCTGGTTCCTATGTATTGACATCACTCCCACTCTTCCAGGGTACAATGCTTAGCATGTGTTCAGATCTACCAGTAGCTGTGGGGATTATCTGTATTTATCCCTAAAACCATTGTATCTTGTCAGATTCCACATGAGGCAAATCTGAAACTGTCTGAAGTCCTTGTTGTCTTAAAAAATGATGACATCATAGCCAAATATCAAATGCTACCTATGATCCCTTCAGAGCATGCAGAACACCTTAAACACTAAGAGAATTTCCTACCCATCATACCTCCTAGATTGCTTTTAGTGGAAAGCAGTTGGGGGGGGTAGTTACATTTCATTGAATTACCTAATTACCCCCCTCCAGCTCTGTTGGCCTCCAGTTAGTATAGACATTATGACTCAATTTTTAAATCGCTTTTCCACTTCCTGACCCAATTGAATCCAATGTCCTCCAGCTGCCACACTCTACAGTAAGTTAAATTACACTTTTGTATAGTTTCTTAATTGAAGCAGTTTATTATTGCAGTCTGGAGCAATCTAGTATTTTGTTACTGCCTTTGCCCTTTAAACATATTTCCCCTAAAATCATGTAAAAGCAAATAGTTTATTTTGGTGGAAAACCATCAGTTCTCTGCTGATGCAATGTCCCTCAGCATAACTTCACTTGACTTTGCTCCACTCCCCTGCCCTACCCCTAATTGCCACCCACTTGCTTATACTACAGCCACTTCTGTTTTACCAACCTACCATTCACAACTCCACTAAATAAAATTCCTATTACATCCTTTACATCCTCCATTGACATCACTTTCTCCAGACTCCACCCAGTAATTACTTAACTCTTCCCTCCATTGCCTATTCTATTAGTCCCAACCTCTTCCACCTATAGTTTTTAATCTCACACTTGTCGCATCATCAATAACATACTTGTTACTCCCTCACATAAATTTTATCTTAACCTCTAATCCAAGTAAAATTATAGTCCCAGCTCTTGCAATACTCCTTCGTTTCATTTCTACTCTGGTCACAAACTACCACATCGCCCACTATATTTTACCCTTGCACACTAAATCTACAACTACTGATATGTCCTTTCTCATCCAATCTTACTGTGATAGCAGACCATAAATTTATCATACCAGTTTCCTTCACCACCTGACACCTTACTATCTCCCCAACTTCCAAACATGTCAAGCTCCCCCATTGTTGCCAAACTCCTAAATTACACAACTCATTCAAATTTATCTTCCCTTCAACTTTCACTTAACTGCTACACATGAAGGCATCCACTCAAACTGAGACCCCCCCCCCAACAATCAAGACCTCACACAAACTTTCGGCTAACATAACTGTACTAAAACTTTTTCATCTAAATGCCAAAAGCATATGTAATAAAATCCTCTGTCTACATCAATGGAATGAATTAAAAAATCCTGACATTATAGCCATAGCTAAGACATGCCTAATACCCACTATAGCCTCTGAAGAGATTTCAGCATCTAGTTACAGCTTACTAAACCTTGACCACACAAACAAAAAAGGGGATGGCATTGTACTACCCAACCAAAACAACCTCCAGCTTTCTCTTATACTACAAATTGCTTCAATCTGTCTCAAAAGCAAAAATCCAGATCTCTCTCTTAAAGGTTAACAATGACAAGTCTCCACCAATATCCCACTAGAAACTATCATCCTAAGTGAAATTGTCATCAGTTGGTCTGCCACAACATTCCCAAATCAACCTCCTTGTATAAACCTTGGGCAGGATTCACGAAGCCTCCGTGTAAGAGATACATGGCTTACACGGAGGCTGCAGTTAAACGGTGTGACGTCAGCATGTCATGCATATGCATGAGGGCATGCTGAATCAAACCTAAGGCTAACACGGTCCATGGAAGACAGTAGGGGGCGTGTCCATAGGCCGAGCCCTGCAAGCGGACACGCCCCCAGAAGAGTACAATTGCTCAAAGTAAACACCCATGACAGAGGCCATGGAAATGTGAATAAACACAACACAACACATGCCCCCACAGACTATGAACATAAAATATATAAATGAACATCTTATATATTGTTTTTAAACGTAAAGATGTTTGACCGTGAGTGCGCTCATTTGCACGTGTGTACACATAGCTTAGCCACAGTTAGCAGTCAGTGGAAAAGGATATAAGAACTAAATATGCAAAGTAAGCCAAGAAGCAATAGCGTAGCGGTAGAGACGTCTGCTAAAGAGCAGGCATTCATGGTTCGAGCCCCCACAACACCAACTTTTAGTTTTAGTAAAATAAGCACGAAACAAGTCCCTGACAAACATGTACACATATAAAATCATAGTTCATGTAAAATGTAATGAAATAGTCCATTTATTTTGAAGAAATGTGAGATAAAATAATACAAAATGCCAGATGTGCCTATAGCTGAGCTACAGTTTAACAAGGTGAGTGCATCTGCCCGTAGGTGAGCAGTGGTTTAACAGGAGGAAAATGAGTGCCCAAAGGTGAGCAGTGGTTCAACAGGTGCAAAATAAGTGCCCGTAGGTGAGCAGTGGTTTAACACGCTGAAACTGTGTGCCCCTAGCTGAGCTGAGCGTAATATGCGTGCTGATTGCCAAATGAGGTGTAAACCAGTGTACCCCATTTGCGGGGAGCTGCGCACCGCGCCAACAAGCTAACCAACGGGCAACGTTGAGCAAGCCATATCAAAACTGCCTTTACACAGACACACCCCTCAGCCTGTCTAGACAGTCATAAAAAATAGAAAGCAGTGGCCAGGTTTGAACCCAGGATACTATGCACCATAGTCAAGGTACTGAACCACTAAGCCATGACAGCAGTAACTATAAATGCAGTAATAGCAAATATATAGGAATGAATACAAAGTGGAGCATGACAAAGCAGGTTTTGTGAAGTTGATACAATTCCAAAATGGCCAATCACAGATATGTGCGGGAAAAATGACATATATAAGCCCCATAGGCGGGAATGCACAGCATAAACGATTGTAGAACTGACTTGCAGCCAGAATGACAGGAATAGGTGAGGGTAGTTGCTTTTGAGCACAAAGGTGGGGCATTGAGGAGTCCAGATACATGGTCTGGTTCCTAGTCCACAATCATGAGGCCCAACTCATGCAGGGCCAGGTCCTGTGGGGAGCATATAGGACTGAGGCGTGGGACCGGTTGGCTCATGATCTCACCAGTGCCACAGGGATTCCAAGGACTGGTGAGCAGGTTCGTCACCACCATGCGAACCTGAAGAGATGCAAGCAGGACCAATTGAACCTTTGGATCCAGGAGGCCCGGCAAATGCCCAACTCCCCACTACTGAGTAAGTTACATGTAATTATGTATGTAAGAAATTAAACTAGCTGATATTATGGAGATGTGTATTCCAATATAACTTCATTTATATTACAGCTACAGGTGTCCGTTCTGTGAACCACAGAGTCTATGGTGATAGGCTGGTGCCGTTGCGCCACCAGGCAGGTCAGTAATCCTCTCCCAGTAACTGTAAAGAAATATAAAAGTATGACAGTTAGCAAAAGAGTGCAGTGTAGTCACTAAGTAATAGAATGTGCAAGTAACAAGTGTAAGAGTGTTTGCAAGTATTGCTTGATTACAAAAGTGTGTTGCAGTCTGTAATCCAAACAGAAAAATGAAAATGTCTAAAATAAAGTCTGAAATAAAGATGCCCCACCTGTAATATAATAGTACACAACCAGCAGCAGGCTGAAAAGTACAGCTGCAGAAGATGAGCAAATCACATGTGTGAAATATACCCCTGTTGAAATACTGAAACATGACAGAAGTGAGACTGCTGGAAAGGATTGTAATAACTACAGGTAAAACATGTCAATAAAGCCTAGAAGTAAGTACCATCCTGAATAGTAAAATGAAAACAAGTGAGAGAGTGTGAGAAAGTGTTATGAATCCACCAATAAAGTAGTAATAACCCCTGAATAAAGTATACTGCAGTCAGTACAGAATGAAATGCATGTGAGAAGCAAAACCAAACAGTGAAATCTGTTCAAAGTGTTGCTGCAGCTAGAATGTGTAACCCAAAATCTGGATATGTTGCTCTCAGTCTGCGATATGCAGATAGTATGATTGTTTGACATACCAAACATCCACAGTTGTCTATAGATATATAAAGCAAATGTAGCAGGATGATGTAGCTGAACAAAGCCAGATATCAATGTGTATGAAGAACAATAAAATGTAGTAACAGTCCTATCACCAAACTGAAGTAGGTATCATATAGGAAACTGTAGTTAGAACAGTAGTGTGTATATATGTGCAGCTATTAGAAATGTACAGCATATGTATTGGTATTCGAAGGTGTTAATATTATTTTCTTCATCCCACACTATAACCACATATAACCCATTCCACGTGAAAATGGTATGTGCAATCACAATTAACACCCCTGGACATTTGCCCTGTTGGGTCATAAATATTTGCATGAACGTTAATGCATCTGCCCTGTTCATACATCAAAACCTGATGGCCTTTTGCCATCAATCAACCCTGCATGTTGTTGGACTGTGTATTGCTGTTCAAATTATGCATGTGTTATGCTTACTGTTCAATGGTGTGAATATCTGGGTGTTTGGTTAATGGGAATACTAATGCATGCTGTTACAACTAATTGTGAATGGTATTATATGTTACTAACCCAAATTGTCATGATATAATGCAAAACATAGGACGACAGGGAAGGCGGGTTCCAGCGGACCCACCTCTCCCTCCTCAGCTGGCGAGTGCACCTGGCACTAGTGCCCAGTCTGGACCCTCCTCCGGTGGCCCTGTGCCACCTGCGGGTGGAAGCGCTGCAGGGGATGGGGCTCATCCCCCCTCTGCAAGTGTGGCCGGAGGAGAACCACCACTCACCCTCCATAGCGTCCAGACTGTGGTGCGTAGGGAGATCCAAGACTATGTTCTTGGGCCCCTACTCCAGCTTGAGGCACAGGTGGCACAACTTACGGGCATGCCTGTTGCCCAGCCTACACAGCCCCCAGCACAGCCCCGTCCTGGGCAGTGAAGGAACAGTGGCAACTGCCCATGGGTGGGGATATCAGTTCCACTGTTGCCATCTGTGGGCTCATGGGCTCTGGATATCCAAACCTCCATCCCCGTCAATTGTGTGACCCCCCCACACATGTCATACACCGCCCCTGTATGCGTCTTGTTTGTCTTGTCTGTTGACCTACCCAACCTACCTCCCCAGCTATACCGACTTCCTTCACCTGACATACCACTCTCACCTGAAAAAAAAAAAAAAAAGGGCACTCTGTACCCACAAAAAAATTATGCCCCATACATAGCTGCCCATTCTGCACACATGTCTGCTGGACATGGAAACTATCAATTACAATTGGCTGTACAAGTATTATTGTTGTCCTGACACCTCTCTCAGGGGTGGAAGGTTTCAAATGTCACACCAAATTACATACATATGCACAGCTGTTGCTGATGAAGAAATGGGCAGCTATGGGCCTTACCTACATCCCTCCTGCAAATCCCCAAGCTTGTTTCCCTACTGTCTTACCCTCTTTGTGACCCCTTTTTTACCACTTTCCTGTCTCCCCATTTTCATTTCTTTCAAAGAAAATAACGTGGGTGTGTGCCAGAGTAAGCACTGTTAAGCGGTTGTAAGCGGGTGTGCACGTGTGTGCGCAGAGCTTAACGCCAGTGCGCATGCGTGATCTCCGCGCAAACCAGCACTAACCCGGTTACAACTGCTTAAAAGTGCCTTAGTCACTCTGATTGACAGGTCCTGTAGTCAGTTCAAAAGCAAAATAAAATCCCACTGTCAGTCCCAAACCCAGGACCTTGGAAACAGTAGTCTGCATAACCTACCACTAAGCCATGCCTCTTACATAAGAACATTGTGCTAAAATAAATATATCATGTAATAGTAGGAATGAATGTAAAGGGAATATAGGATGTGTAGTACACAAAGCATGCCATTTAGAATTACTGTCAAAACTAGTGGATTTCCATAATAGTAGTGTGTGAACAGAAACAGCCATGCTATTTGGTAGCTAGTAGGTAATAATGTCAGCTAATGTACATATATAAATGTATGTATATTTACATATATATATATATATATATATATATATATATATATATATATATATATATATATATATATATATATATATATATATATATATATATAGTTGTAGGTGTCATTGTGCATACACACTTACTACAGGGAACAGGAGAGAGGAATGGAGAAATGTGAATCTACAACACAGCCTGAATCATGAGAGAGATACTATCCTTTACACTCACAGAACAGTGTCCACAGCATACCAGCATGGTCCCCGCCCTTACAATCTGAAAGGGCAACGCCTATCTCACATACCCTTTTATAGCACTGTCCTGAAATCACAGTGAGAACTGCAATCAGTGCACAACTGGCTGCATGCAATTAGCAAATGCTGTCTTACAATTGGTGCAGAGGCCATCACATGGACCTATGCAGATACCTACAAAAGCAACCTGTACTAACACTCCACACATGCAATAAGTTCATTGCACTGTCTGGAAGCAGACAGAGGGAGAGAGACAGACAGAGACAGGGACAGAGAGTGAGAGAAAAAAAAATACACACGCTACACACTGAGTCCAAGCTGTCAGCAGTGACAGTAGCAAGCCGTGCCAGCAGCAAGCCATGCCAGCAGCAGCAGGAAGCAGAAGTATTGGTAACGCAACCAGCTGCGACAAACACAGGTAATGTAAAGTAGCAGGTTAATAGTCTGCATACTGTGAACCCTCCAAATGTGTTATAGGTCTGTATCTATAGGTATGTCCATGTGATATGTTGTGTGTACGTAGTTCCACCAAAAGGGGATGACTAAACATTACATGTCAGTCAGTGTTAGGCCATGATCCTGGCAGCAGTTGTCTGTGTGTTGCCCTCATCAATGGCTTTAGTGACTGTTTTGAAAGGTCAGCCAGGTTCAAAAGGCAGGATCAGCCCATCACAAAGGCAAACTGGCTGGGAACAAGTGTCTGCAGGTACCCAATATCGCTGTATATGCTTCCCATACTGAATAATACCATAGCTTAGCAGACCAGGCCGGTTATGCTTATGATACGGTAGTTTCCAGGGTCAGTAGAGGTGCCTCCTTAGTGGTGTGGGACCACTGTTGCTGTATGCCAGTGTTCAGGTACATATCCTGTAGTATGGCCAAGGTTAAATATCAGTCTTATATGTGGTTGTATGTCCTCTTGGAGTGCACGTAGCACACATCCAGGGATACCATCAGGTCACAGTGATGCTGTGTGTTCTGCTTTGCTGAGGGTGGCCCTCACCTGGACATGTGAGATGATAGGGAGGTTACATTCAGCTGTGATAAGTATTTCTACTTGTGGGGGAGAAGGAGGGGGGATATGTGCATCGAACCTGTCTGCAAGAATGTTGCCAATATCTGTGTGTTCGGTGAATGTTAAGTAGGTGTGTATTAACTCAGAGCATATCTGAGGCATTTGGTCCATATGTGTAACATAACTGAAGAAGGCCTTGTGGTTATCTATAGTGTTTGTGGCCATTTCCCTCCCAGAGTAGGCCGTGGCCGTTGTTATGAGAGACCGTAGCGTATTACCAGTGCTGACCACAGATGCCTTCCCTTAATGTGAATCTGCTCTGTCCTGCAGTAGCCTTCTGCTATTGTTATACAATCTGCCTCTGGCTGGGGTCCACTGGACAGGATGCCTAACCTTTGTGCATAGGGTCTGGGTTAGAAATGTGTGTGCAAGTTCCATTGAATCTGTGGGATGTCCGTGGTAAGCATTCGCAAAGGGGTCAGCAGTGTGGTTTGTAGCTTCCCCTGGCCCAGTGGGCTGCATGGATACCATCTCAGTCCTAACAAGTGAATAACTGTCTAATCACATACATATCAAAGTAGTCTACTGTGCTGGTGGTGGTGGTGGGATATGTATATCCAGGCCGAGTAACTTGTGTCCACATCACACTAGTGGATGGTGTTCCACATACAGTAACTTGGTATGAACCCCCAGAGTGAGGTTGTGCATTGGACATGTCGCAGTGTGCTGACCGATGGGGCATGCTACTATGTTGTATGGAATGTGGCAGGTATTGTTGCACAGGTGTTGGCTGAGCACTGATATCTGGCCATGTACTTGTGTATCCACCATGAGACACACACATGCAACATATGAGAGTAGTAGTATATCACTACACTTGAGTATCATGTATAGTATGTGTGCCATATATTGCTGACATAGTTTGCTGGTATCCTGTTTGTGTTCTCTTCCAGGGAGATGGCGCGTCAGCGTAATCCCACCTACTCTGCAGTGGAAGATGAGGAGATACACCAGAGCCTGGTGCGGGAGTATGACATACTGTTTTCCCGCACCAGCCAGAATCAGCAGGAGAGGGCTACACTGTGGCAAGACCTTGTCCGTAGGGTAAATGGCATTGGCACGCATAATAGGACATATGAGCAGGTACGACATCACTGCAGTGATTTAATCAGAAATGTCCGTCAGCATGCATCGGATATCCACAGGCAATAGGTTGCCACAGGAGGTGGGGTGGCCACACATCCCCCCTCACCAGACTGGAGGGGCTACTCCTAAGTGTTGTGGCTCCAGCCCCAGAACAGCAACAGCAATACACCTGCATCATGATGGAGGCTGGATCCGCACAGCAGCACGACATGGAGCGTGCAAGTAATATGCCATATGTACACTTGACTGTACTGTACACTGTTAGTTTATGCATGTGTAAGGTGTGTCCATAGTATGTAGCTGTCAACATAGTATGTAATTGTGCATGTGTGATATTGGCAATATCAGCAGCTGACGTGTGAAAGGCAACTGGTGTACTACTGCACTGTATCATATGCAGTATCAATGGCACAGTTGTGCCCACTGGCATTAATCTCATCATTTCTGCAGGTCCCTCCGGGGTTACAGCAAGGCAGGCCATCCATGCTGGTGAGTGTGTTTAACAATACCTATAATAGTCCTGATAGTGCTAGTAATACTAGTGTAACTCAGTAGTGCTCTGTGTGTATACTGCGGGGTGTGCATGTATGCAGGTGTGCCTGTGTCCACGTGTGCATGTGTGCCTGTGTCCAAGTGTGCATGTGTGCATGTGTGCCTGTGTCCATGTGTGCATGTGTGCATGTGTGCATGTGTCCACGTGGGCATGTGTGCATGTGTACAGTCCTCTATAAAAATAATCTACAAGTCACCGCTTCTAACATAAATCTACCTATATTCAAGAACTCAGAAATCCTTGTTACTAAACTTCAAATCAACAAATTCAAATCCATTAACATCGCTTGTATTTACCTTCCCCCTGGTAATAACATCAATACCCTTGAAAGCATTCTTAACTGGATATCTATCAATCTTCCACAAGAAACCTTAATACTTGGGGACTTTAACATTGATTGGAAGCCCTGCAGTACCCCTCAGCCCACCACCCACATTAATCTTTATGGCTTCTCTCAAGTTATTACCTCCCCTACAAGAATTAATAAATCCAACAACAAAGAAAGTATACTAGATTGGATTCTTACAAACTCTCCACATCTCACATACAAAACAGGAACCCTCCCTGATGACCTAAGTGATCACTTACTCACTTATATCATCAGACACAAATTTAACATACCTAACCCTACTACATATCGTACAATCCGGACTAAAAATTCTTCAACCCTGAACTTTTCCAGCTAGAACTTAAACACTGTGATTGGTCACCACTAAAAACACTCCCCCTAGATAACGCAGTTGACTACTTTAATTCCACATTCTTATCCATCCTTGACCAACATGCCCCTGTACGCTCTATTAGAAGTAACACTAAACCTGCCCCATGGCTCACCAAAGCAACTAGACAGAATATTCTCCTCAGAAACAAATCTTGGGCAAAATGGCGCACTTCCAGGAATTCAACAGACCACCAAACCTTTAGACAACTTAGAAATACTACTAAAAAAGCTATCCTGCTAGACAAAAAAAACTTCTATACCCAACTACAACAAACTAACCAAAGAAATCCACAAAAAATTTGGTCCAGCATCAACAAACTCCTACACCCAGGCCAAACTATTACACCTACGCCACAAGGCTCTAACCAAGATAACCCAACACATACTGCCAATCCCTTTAATTCTTTCTTTACAGATACCATTCAAACACTAGCCAAGCAGTTATCTCCAACTTCCCCTAATCTAACCACCTCATCATCTTATACTATTCCTTTATTTCAGCTAAAAACTGTTCCTACATCCTTCATTTGCTCTCTTCTAGAAAAACTGAAACCTACTACCCCTCTGCTGACCATCTACCTGCTGAATACCTGCAAAAGGCCAAAGCCATAGCCCTCCCAATTTCTATACTCATAAACAGAACTATAACCGAAGGAAATATCCCATCTATCTGGAAAATCTCACACATCATCCCCCTACATAAAGGTGGTAACTCCATTGACATCTCAAACTATAGACCAATAGCCTTACTCTCTCCACTGGCAAAAATAATGGAAAAATGTGTCCATAAGCAAGTACTCACCCATCTAATTGATAATAACTTACTTGCCAACTGTCAACATGGATTTAGACCTAACCACAGCACTACCACAGCCCTTCTCTCCTTCACAGACTGTATAAATTCTAACCGTAATAACAAAACCCTTTCCTCTTCTGTCTTCATTGATTTATCTAAGGCTTTTGATATGGTTAATCACCAGCTCCTTATTGAAATACTTAAATCTCTTTCTCTTGATACTCTAACTTTACAATGGTTCAAATCCTACTTAGAAAATAGACAACAAGCAGTACTATGGGAGGGTAACCTATCTTCTCACCTCCCTATTTCCCTTGGTGTCCCACAGGGCTCCATTTTAGGCCCATTGTTATTTTCCATTTTATTAATGACCTCCACCTAGCAATCCCACATGCTACCTGCATCCAATATGCAGATGACTCCACTATTATTTGCTCAGCTAATACCGCTACCAAACTACATTCCCTTACACAAAATGCATTTAATACAGTGGAACAATGGTTTTTAAACCGTTGCCTTCTACTTAACCCTAAAAAAACCAAACTCCTACTCTTTACTCCTACACACAGGTCTGCCCCTCTTCACTTTACTCTTACATCCAACAATGGGACTCTCATATCTCCTGACACAACCACCAAACTTCCTGGAATAACCATAGATAATAATCTAAACTTCGATACACATACTAACATCACTATAAAAACAGTAAATAAAAAACTGGGATCCCTTTACAGAATCAAACCCTTCCTTATGCCTTCAACCAAAATTGCTATAGCTAGAACTCATTTAATCACTACCTTACTCTATGCCTCACCTGTATACACCAATCTCTCAAAAAACAACCTAAACAAACTTGCTACTGCCTATCACTCCATTGCTAGATTTGCCACAGATCTCTTTTCAAAACACATCACTGCAACAACCTAAAACAACTAGGATGGCTAGAGTTTCATAACCAGATACTATCTCAACAACTCACTATTATCCATAAGAGCTTGTACTACCCCACCTATACACCTATACTGACTACCCTCATTACCCCCTACAACAATCTTAAGAACCTTCGCTCCTCTAATAAGCCACTTATTACTATCAACAAATCCAACAACACAGCTGGAGATTCTTTGTTTTCTAACTCCATAGGCAAACACTGGAACAGACTTCCCTCTGAACTCCTATCTCTGACCTCCACTAGGCTCTTTAAACTAAAAATAAAACAATTTCTCAATTCTCACTGGCTTTGTCCTTGTACTAACCCTGACTAAATGTCTTCTCTGCTCATAACAAATGTATACTCCACCTACTTACATACTCTTGCTGCTTCCTATATATCTACATCTCACTGTACCATATGATACACTTATATAATTTATCAACAGTATATACTCTTGGTTATCCTGTTTCCACTTGAAAACTACTAATTTATTCTTATTCTATTGCATTCCATATCACCTCAGCATGTGCTAGGTATGCTTGTAATGACAACTGTACCTTATCTGTATCTCTGTAATCTGTTTAGACCCTTTTTTAATTATCATTATAATTCTTTGAATTTGTGACAATTATTACAGTCATATAGTGTGCCTGTATATGGCTGTAACTGCTTAGAGCTATTTTTACTAGTCTGAACTTATTATTTTTTTATCTGTATATGGCTGTAACTGCTTAGAGCTATTTTACTACTCTGAAGCTTTTCTCCCCGGGCCTCTACTGAAAATGGATCTAATTCCAGTTAGACTAGCCCGGTCAACAAATGTAAAATAAATAAATAAAAATAAATAAATAAATGTGTGCATGTGTGCATGTGTTCACGTGTGCATGTGTGCATGTGTGCCTGTGTCCATGTGTGCATGTGTGCATGTGTGCATGTGTGCATAAGTGTATCACTGGTAACATTGTATGGACACTGTAAACTGTGTTTCCTGTCTTCCTCCCACAGGTTCTGGTGCTGCTCTGGTGTCCTGCAGCAGGGAACCTGAATCTGGTGCCACAGGTAATGGTAATGATGATATCTGTGTAATGGTACAGGAAGGTGTGTCAGGGTCTGCCATTGGTCAGCCAATTGACAGTACACAGCTGTCAACCCCATCATTGCGCACAGTCATCCTGCCAGTACATCCTTTGTCACCATTGTCCCTAGGTGATGGACAGGATACAGTGGGCATTGACCAGGGTAATGTGGTATCTGTGGCACATGCTTCCCCACACAGCAGCCATGGGCAGGCTCCTGCGATGGTACCACACAGACAGTTGCCCATGGGTTCTCGTGGGAGCATCCGTGGGCATACTGCCTCTGGCAAACGTGCCCAAAGAGGTCTGTCAACCTCAGCTATGTTTTGGGCTGTCATGCAGGCACAGTCGCGTATGGAAAGGTACACCAGACAGGGTTTGAGGGAGCTGAGAGCATGTCGCACAGCCATGACTGACAGTATGCGTGACATCGCGGATGCTATCCGTAATTTCACCGATGTCATAGACAGACGTTGTGGGGACATATTACAGCAGTTCCACAACCAAATGTCCATGAGCCAGGGCAATGGTGGGCGTTTGTGGTGTCGATGTGGCCGTATGCCAGCAACAGCAGCAGCTGGCAGTCGGCGCGGACGACAACAGGCCCGCGCACGCCCCCATAGTGCCAGCAGCAGCCCCAGCAATGCTGGGTCTGTGCTGTCATCGGAAAACCCCAGGAGACCACATGCACGTGGCTCTGGACAGTCCCAACAGGGACCTGTGTCCAGTCAACACACTCCCACTTCTGATGACAGTACCCAGTCTGGCTTAGTACTGGATACGGTCCGTAGCACCCCTACCAGGCACAGGTACTGTGTCTGTGCCCACAGACACTGTTCTGTATGACCTGCCAGGTGCAGTCTGTGGCTGTCCACAAACCCCTGTATATGGCAGCCATGAGGTGGAACTGTGTGCGTGCATACACACATGCAAAATGTTAACACCTAGGGCTACCACATACATGCACACACTGCACCAACAGTGCCACACCCTGTACTGCTGACCCTCACCAACACACATACACACACATGTCAATTGGTGGTATCAGTGGCAGACTCAGGCATACCTAATTCACACCCTGTGCATATGATGAAACTGTGCCACCTCCTGCAATCTCCAACATCAGTGCAGGAACAGGTAAACATGTTGCTGATGCACAGGGTGACTACATAGAAGTGTATTAGTAGTATCATGTTGGTAACAGTACAGTGTGCTGATATGACTGTGTGTATATCCCAGCATGCCTGATGCAGTAACCGTATGACTGTCCTGAATTTTTATCTGCACCCATAGTATGTACCAAAGTGTAACAGCTGCACATAATTGCATACCGATGGTAAGAATGTCAACAGATAGCCACATACATGGGTAGCACAGGGGGGAAGCTAATGCAAGTAGTGATATGCAATGATGGACATGTACAGTAATGGTGGCAAGTTGCCCACAATGAGTATGCAATGTGGATGTTTGCGCATGTTGATATGTGTGCAGTACCAATGTAATAAAATCACAATTAACTATGACATAATATCAGTTCTACCATGGGCATCTGCGCTGTGCATTCCTGGGTACATGTTGATAGTGCCTACATATTTGCACTGTTACCTACTGTTAGTGTTACCCCTTCTTTATTGTACAATGGACTACTTCCAGCCCTGCTTACTGTAGCTTTGTTTGCATGCATGTTCGCTTGGGGTTCCCTGGAACACTGCTTCCACCTGCAATGCAGAGTTACAGTGCTTCTGTGGACTCCTAGTGACATCTGCATAGCGTACGATACGTATGTCAAGTTTACACATGACAGAACGTCACTGTCTGTTCTGTTCGCATGTACGTTGCCTGTGACACATTGCACATGTCTTACCTGGCATTTACCCATGTGTGCAGTCATATATGCCAGTGCTATGAAACAGTAGCAGTACACCCACACATACACACCTTCAGTATGTTGTTCCCCATTGGCCCTATGTGTTGGTACTCACCATGGCAATCACACTACTAGGGTAGCATGTGCAAAGGTAACCTGTGAATCACCTCTATGGTCCAGTTGTGGTTTATGTGAGTCATGTGGCAATGTCACAGCTGCCACATGTATGTAGTCAACCATCACCCTTGGCCAGGAACGTACAACACATGTGTGGGATGCCACCACATAGCCAATCTGAGGACTGAGCACTCTGAACCCAGTAATGCCATACCCTGTCAGATGGCATGTCATACTACAGTGACTACAATACCAGTCAGACATAGACATGCACTGACAGCAAGCTGAACACACTGGGGCATATGTGGGGACTCAGAATAGCATCCTGCCTGAGCATCACACACCTCCGCAGCTGGCACACAGGCATATGTTACGTCGGAACACAGCATATGCCAAACATGGCACACACATCCCATGTGCCATACACTCATAGCCTGTAGGGCTACACAACACACCTGCTACAGATGTGTCAGGTACCTCTCTTGGCCACTGCAGTGAGGTCCCGCTCAACAGGCTGTACATGGTGTAGGTCACAGTGATATGCCTCTGGGGCACTATGGTCCACCACAAAACACATGCATACAGGTCAGTCAGAGGCATGGACACATATGACTCAGTCATTGACCATGCCACTATGGATGACCTGAGACATACCTCCCTGGACTACATGATAGGGAACATAGAAGGGATCTCTCAGCATGTGGCACGGGCCAGTATGAGCCTGATCTTGGTTGCCATCATACCCTCACCAGGTATGCTACCACTATATGTAGGAAGGGTGTTCTATGTCTACATTCTGCTCAGTCTCCAATGTCATTCATAGGGTATCCACTGGCTGTCAATGTGTGCTTACATGCTAGGAAAGCCACAATGATGTGCGAGGGGCAGCTTGCACGTGACACCCATGGCCCAATGTATATTGACAAAGCCCCTTGATACACACATACTGCCTTATGCTGCAGGACACGGTTTACATAGCCACCTCCGTGGGTATCACACAGGATAGGACACAAACAGTGATGCTACACAACACCAGCAGTGTACACCACAAGATGCATGCACTGGACACTGTCCTCAGCACGGTGAACTGCAATGTCTGTGCAGTACCAGAGTCCTGATTCACGGCTCACAGGTGCAACCCATCACTGCCAGGTTATACCTCATACCATGCCTGTCGTCCCCTACACATGTAACACTGGGCAGGGGGTGGTATCCCAAGGCCCCACAGATACACACACCTCCAGGTTGTTGGCACAGCACAAAGCATCAGGGCCTATTCATGTGCAGCTAACAGTGTGTCGGATGGCCATCTGGTTCATAGCCTGGCACACACAACCCTCCCATGCACAGGAAACCCACCTATCCTCCATAACAGCACTGGCAATATGCATGTCTCAAGAACTGTCTTTATATGGCTGGACTGCATCCAGCCAAACATTGTGCGTGAGCATTACTGTAGCTACAACACACTATTTATTTATTTTTATTTATTTATTCAAATTTGTTGACCAGGAGTGTCCAACTGGACGTGGGTCCATTTTCAGCGGAGGCCCGGGGAGAAAAGATCTACAGTAAAATAAACAGACAGTAGTTACATTGGATTACATAGCGAATAACAATTTAACATAGAAATTACTTACAACATATTTACAGATGAAGAACATAGTACATCAGTAGACAACTAGAATCTTTATCTGTGAAGTACATAACAGGCATTAACAAATGTAACAATGAGAAGTTCCTGCTGTATAATAAGTACTAGGCTTATGAGCATCTGAGCTTGCTATCATCAAGGTAGTTAGTGGAGGTGAAAGAAAGGTAGTAGTTGGATGGTGTGGATGATATTAGAGTGGGAGCTTCAAGGGCATAGCCAGCATGTTTTTAGGTGTGCTTTTAATAAAGTTTTGGAGTTGGTGCATGATGGTACGGTGGTAATTGTGGGTGGGAGTGAGTTCCATAATTTGGTGATGGTGCAAGAGAATAGTGCTTCACCAGCAGAGTTATTGGCTTTAGTGATCTGCAAGTGATTTTTGTTGCTGGATCCTAGTGGTCTGGTGGTGCGATAGGGTTGGAGTAGATTCTGGAGGGATGGGACATTTAGTGGATGGTATACTAGTTTGTGGGCGAGTGAGAGTTGATACCACTGAAGGAGGTGAGGGAGTTCAAGCCAGCCCAGTTCAGCAAGTGAGAAACAGCGGTGACTACGGTAGGATGCCCTGTGGCGAATTTGGCGATTTTGTTGTAGCAGGTCTCTAGCTTGTTTAGTTCACATTGCCTTAGGTTGGTATATACTAGAGAGGCATAAAGTAGGGTGGAGATATGGTGGGAATTTGCTATTGCAATCTTTGCTGCTTTGGTGAGAAATTGTTTATTTCTGTATAATGCTCCTAGTTTTTTGTGGACTTTTTTTATGGTCATGGATATGTGAATGTCAAAATTTAGTTTATTGTCTATTTCCACTCCTAGCAATTTGGTGTGTTCAGTTGGGTATATAGTGGTGTTGTCTTTTGCTGTGATGTTAAAGTGAGAGTTGTTTTGAGTATGTTTGGTGGGTTGGAAGATGAGTAATTTAGTTTTGTTTGGGTTGAGTATTAATTGGGCATCGGATAACCATGTTTCAACAGAGGAAAAGGCTTCCTGTGTGAATTTTTGCAGTTTGGGTAGGGACTGGGCTGAGCAGATGATGGTTGAGTCATCTGCGTATTGGATGAGTGCACCATGTTTGTTGGCAGAGGCTAGATTATTGGTGTAAACAGAGAAAAGTATGGGTCCAAGGATGGATTCTTGGGGAACCCCTATGGTGACAGGTAGTTGGGGAGATATGTCATTCTGCCATACAACGGATTGTTGGTGGTCAGATAGGTAACTCTGAAACCAGTTGGTGACTGATTGTGAGAAGGATAGGTTATTGAGGACAGAGATAAGTTGTTTGTGTGGGACCATGTCAAATGCTTTAGATAGGTCTAGGAAAGTAGCAGAGGAGAGATAGCCATTGTTTTTATGCTGAAGGATAGTGTTAGTAAAGGAGAGTAAGGCAGTGGTGGTGCTATGGTTTGGTCGGAAACCATGCTGAGTACTGGAAAGGAGGTTGTTAGTAAGGAGGTAGTCTGAGACCTGAGAGTGTATGCATCTCTCTAGCATTTTGGAGAGTGGAGAGAGAATATCTATGGGGCGGTAATTGGTTAGTTCTGCAGAGGGTCTGCCTTTGTGGAGGGGAATTATATGTGAGACTTTCCACAATGTGGGAACGTGACTTTCTGACAGAGATTGGTTAATCAAGATGGATACTGGGTAGGCCAGAGCATCAGCTGCGATTTGTAGGTATTCACTTGGGAGGTTGTCTGCTGCTAATTTGGTGGGTTTAAGTTTAGTTAAGAGTTTTTTTTATGTTGGAGGTAGGTACAGGAGAAAAAGAGAAGGCAGTGGGGAGATTACTAGTTGAAGGTGTGGGTTGGAGGGGAGGAGGGTTGTGTTGTTTAGCTAGTGATAGTATGGTTTGGGTGAAGTGTGTGTTGAATGAGGTAGCAATATTTTCTGAGGAGTGAGGGATGTTAGGAGGAGGGGTACTGACTTTACCTGGGTGGAGGATGGAGTTTATGGAGGACCAGAATTGTTTGGGGCTGTGTTGTGAGGAGTCTAGGGCAGACTGGTAATATTGGAATTTGTCCTGTTTTATTAGCTTTTTGTCTCTATTGCGTAGTTCTAGGAATGTTTGTCTAGCTGCGGGGGTTTTGGTTTTGTGCCAGTGCTCCCAGGCTTTATCCCTGTTTTTCATTTCTGACTTAGTGGTTTTCTGTAGCCATGGGGAGGGTTGTGCTTTGGTTCTGGAAAATCTTATGGGGGCATAGTAATTAAGGATGTTCAGGAAGGTAGTATTACAAAAGTCAACTGCGTCATCTAGACTGAGGTACTTTAAAGCATGCCAGTTACATTCTTTGAGGGATGAGATGAATGTGAGTGGGTTAAAGTTTATTTTTTTACGTATTTGATGATAGATGACAGGTTTAGCTTGGTACAGGTATTTTATGAGTAGGACTGTTGGAGAGTGATCACTGAGGCTATCTGATAAGCAGCCTGTTATATATGACTGGGGGTTCTTACTGACTAGTATCCAATCCAGGGTAGTGTGCTTGCTGGCATTTTTATTTATCCTTGTTGGTGACTGGACTAGTTGGGTGAAGCCATGAAGGTGTACATGATGGGTTGGATCCATCCAACTACTACCTTTCTTTCACCTCCACTAACTACCTTGATGATAGCAAGCTCAGATGCTTATAAGCCTAGTACTTATTATACAGCAGGAACTTCTCATTGTTACATTTGTTAATGCCTGTTATGTACTTCACAGATAAAGATTCTAGTTGTCTACTGATGTACTATGTTCTTCATCTGTAAATATGTTGTAAGTAATTTCTAATACTAGTTGAAGGGTTCCCAGCATGTGGTCACTGAATTGCAGTGGAATGACATTTTACCACTCCCACAACAGGTGGGAACATGCAGCACCTGTACATCGACTACATGTAGACTATATGGCCCAGACCAGATGTGTATCCCCTGCTGTAGGTATTTTACCATATATACCCACACTGTATAGACACATACCGCGTGCGGCCCCTGCACAGTAAGACACAGTCATATTGTTATGCATTGCAAATACCATTTATCCAGTCGAGGCATGTGTCAGACATGGTAACTACTGCAGGTCACAGGTATTTATGTGTATGTGTCACACACATAAATCATGTGTGCATTGCCATTGCTGGTTTAGGCAATGGCATGCATTGTTATGCATAAAGACCCACACAAGGTCATAATGTGTGACACAACCACACGTGGCAGTTGTGGGTTACCATAACATACCTATCTGTACTCTGACAATGGTAATAGACCCAGTAGCAGAGTGCACTATTGGCATTACTGGCCAACTAGCCCTGTTTGGCTGTGCTGATAGTGTGGTGACATCCCCTGTGTTTACTGGGGGAATATGCAGCATCTGGTGTATTGTCGTATTTGCCAAAAGGATCTGTTCTCTCACACTGGCATTTACACATATCCTACTAACCCCACACACACTTGCCATTTGCAGGATTCATACCTCTACTTAACTAAGTCACGACACGTGAGAAAGACGCATTAGTGAAGCGCACTATTCAGATTACTAGGAGGTTCCTTTTCTCTGGCTGTACTTATAGGGTGCTGACATCATCAGTGTTTTGAAAGGGTAATGTGCATCAGGTAGTGTGATCTCCTGATTGCCAAAACTAACATGTTTTTTATACAGAATTGCACACACAGAAACTCCCCACATCCAAACACACACACACTTGCAGGTTTCAAACCCCTACCTAATTATGTTATGATACTTGAGAGTGACGCTGTAGCAGACTGCAATATTCGGATTACTGGTAAGTGTCTCTTCTCCAGCTGTATGTATAGGGTACTGACATCATCACTGTTTGGAAAGGGTAATGTGCATCATGTAGTGTGATCTCCTGATTGCAAAAAAGCACATGTTTTTCATACAGAATTGCACACACACAAACTCCCCACATCTAAACACACACACTTGCGATTTGCAGGTTTCAAACTCTTACCTAACTATATTATGACACTTGAGAGAGACGCATTAGCAGAGATTGCTATTCGAATTACTGGGAGGTTTTTCTTCTCCTGCTGTACATATAGGGTGCTGACATCATCCATGCTGAGATAGGGGAATGTGCATCCTGTAGAGTGTTTTCACAGTTGTCAAAAGGGATATCTCTCTCACACAGACTTGCACACACACTAACCCCCCCTCCACACGCACTGAGTAATTGCAGGATTCAAACCCCTACCTAACTATGTTATGACACCCGTGACAAATGCATTAGCAGAGCGCGCTATTTGAATTACTAGGAGGTTTCCCTTCTCCTGCTGTACTTATAGGGTGCTGTCATCATCCATGCTGAGATAGGGGAATGTGCAACCTGTAGAGTGCTTTCACAGTTGCCAAAAGGGACATCTTACTCACACAGACTTGCAAACACATCAACCCCGCTAACACACACTGAGCAATTGCCTGGTTTGAACTCCTACCTACCTATATTATGACACTTGAGGGAGATGCATTAGCAGAGCGCGCTACCGAATTACTGGGCATCTGGTCTGCACCTGCAGTATTTACAGGGTGCTGACATCTTTATTTCTACAGAGTTATATACATCTAGTACTACCTGTCAGGTGGGGGATAGCATATATATGCATTTGCAGCCACCTACGTCAGGATCAGATATGCACATCACACTGGCAGGTTATGTTCTATACCATGCTTCGTGACCACAGGACCTGTAACACACAACACAACCAGTCCAGAACACCACACCCACATCCAGGACACACACTTAGCTTCCCTGGGAACAGTGCCAGGATATGCAGGTGTTCACATACACCATTCCAGTTGTTAACATCAGGTACAGGCATATTGTGTGTGAGAACTACTCAGGCCTCTACCACTTTTCCCTACAGCCACTACAATTTGTGGGTCCATGTGCTATGGCAGAACCACACACCACAGCCACATGGGGGAATACATATTGCACCTGTCCATCTGCAACATGGGTACTCACTGTTCCACACCAGAGGTAGACCACCATTGTTGATATCTGACCATACCCACCTTTCCCTGGACATCCATATACCATCCCCACCCCCAGGCAAGGTTGTCACTGCACACAAACTGTATTTAGCACAAGCAGACTCTACACTTGTGAAGACTGAGATGGCCGACTTCAAAGGACCCATGCTGGGGGACTATACTGGCCACTCAGCATGATCCTTGACAATTGCATTCTATGAGCATGTGCACGGTTTGCATTGATCATGCTATCCCACATATACCCATGACTGCTCCACAACAAGACACCTGTCAGGTGTACTCCAGCCGTATATGAGCCATCCAACAGACAGAGTGAGCTAATACATTGCAGAGCTGTAGCCCACAGAGGGAGGACATCTGTGAACAGTTCCGGCACGACACTTCATTCCCACATAATCATCACAACACAGTGTTGACAGTGCAATTGTCCAGACAATGCAGATAGGGCTCCCCTCAGTCTGTTATTGATGGCCACTTACTGTTAGGGATCCTCTGCAACCCTCTTCCAGCACACACCAACAACATGGCTGTGGCTTAGCACATTCAAACACTAGGATCTCCACTGTGCCCCTGCTTGACAGAGGCACAGCTCACTAGCCTCACACGTTGCCTTATGTGACCTACTTTACAGTGGCACAGTAGCCTACTGTACTGGGGATACAGATGCAAAGCACACTCTGGCTGAGCTGTCATTCCCTAGGGCAACAAGCCTAGTATTGACCTCTACACCTATATGTTCAATTGTCAGATGCACAATATTTATTGTGCTGTTCTACTGTTTGCAGGTCTTTATTGCCATAGCATTCCCTGTTCCTATGACCAACTTGTGTATCTGTGGAAGATGTTTGCATATGACGGCGATCCACTATATCACTTATGTTTCTGTAGTCATTTACTGTGTGCACTGGGCAGATTGCTGTGTTGTGTTTGGTTCCTGGAATGACACGTACAAATACCAGATATGTGTGGCCAACTGCTAAACGGAGATATGGCCTAAGTGTGTGAGCATGCCCAGTTCAGCCTTTCCATGGCATGTTGTCTGACATATGCCTCATTTATCAAAGTGTGCAAGCATGCCCAGTGTGAGCTTTCCATATGTTGCACTCTGAAGTCCACCACATATTTGGGTGTGTGTGAACTTCAACAATATCTCACGTTTATGGTTGTGTGTTGGGTGTCATGTTGTGTACTAACTGGCCAACTGCTTCATGTCTGCCACAACAGGGATTATACTGTGCCTGCAGGGATTGCATGGGATACTTTGCAGACAGTTGTCAACATACTTTCATAATGACCTAACACTGCAGTACTGTATAGTGTACTGGTTCAGTACTTTCACTGTGGTGGACAGTATCCTGGGCTTTAGTCCTATCACTACTTGACATCTTCATAGTGTGCACAACAGACTGTGTAGGGGCCAGTTGTGCACATATGACCATGTTGCATTATGTTCAGATATGGACTACCTACACCAGGCTCGTCCAACATTGGTAGTGTATTCCACAACATAGGTGGACATTGGCAAACACTAGCAATGTTCCCTAGGCCATTTCTGATGCTAGTCACAGGGTGTGTTTGTCCTTCAACACACATTATAACTGGAGTTTGCCATGACATATGTCATGGTTGGTATACTGTGCCTCCATCTACCTCTGACATAACAGTGATACCCAGGGTTTACCTACCATCTCCCATCCACTCATCGGGATTCCTCTTGAGGGGTGTTGATAGGTGACTCTCTGGCTATCCTGTACCAGGAGTCTACTCAAGAGTGGGGGTGCCTTCTATGTTATGGTTCATTCTATGTAGCTTGTCCTATGTATGTCAGTGCTGGGGTTCAGGTCTCTCATGTGCATAGCTCACTGCCATTCAGATTGTACAAGGTGCAGCATGTTCATTGATTCCAGGTTGGACATGGCTTCATACATCAGGCACAGCTTGCCTGTAGCTGGGCAGTATGGCAGTGTGTGGGGCTGCAGTTTGTTTACTCAGGCAACACATGACATCTGTTCATGCTCTTTGCTACTTCTGGTGGGGTACTGTTGTGGACTTTACAGTTGATGGAGGTGTCTGCTGAGGTATATCCCACAGGGGCTATTGTAGTCAATTGTGACGCTGATGAAGGATGACTGCAGAGCCACAGTAACCTCCCCTTATCTACAACTGACAACCTTCATGATTGGGTGGGTATATGGTATGTTTCTGCGAACACTACAGCCACATGTTTGTCCAGTGCAGGATATCTATCACCTTGTGTCCCCAGGTCTCTCATTAGATGTTAGGTACGTAATGGGTTAGCACCTGTGTGGTAATTTGTGGGCACTTACTGTATATCCACGGTGGTTGTCTATCCACAGTTCTGCAGTTAGCTTGCTGACATGGCTATGGCTCCAGTTGTCTGTTTGTAGGTGGCCCTTTTGTGGGTTGCTTGTGTCAGCTGGGGGTCGGATATGGTGGGCTGTTTGTACTCCTCTGCATACATGTTCAGTCACAGTCCTTCCATGTTGGCCTATACCTATGGGACATATATACAGAAGGGGGGGGCCCAGAACCAAGCCTTGTGGGATGCCACTCATATCTGCTTTGTAGTCTGACATGGATGCAGCATGTCTGACCATGTCAGTTCTGTCCTCGGTCTGGTTTGCAACCCCTCTACTGACATAGGGGTATATATTTAAGCTGGTGAACATATCCATACTGAACTCGTAGGGTATTGTCTAGAAGCATATGCATGGTCCAGCTACGCTGTGTGGACCACATTGCCCTCATCAATGACCTTAATGACTGCTTCAAATGGGTCATACATGTTTAGGGGCAGGATCTGCAGTTACAACAGCCACACTGTGTAGGGTCCAGTATCAGTAGGTCCACAATAGCTTTATGTCTGCGGTAAATACTGATCCTTTCCATAGCTGTGCAGACCAAGCTTGTCAGGATCCTGGGGTGGTAGTTTGCAGTATCCATTCAGGCAACACCTTTGTTGTGAAGGACCACTGTTGTTGTACACTGCTCTTTGGGTACATATCCTGTGGTAAGGCTGACATTGGGCAGTAGTGTGATTTGGCATTCCATTATTCTTGGAGTCCATGTTGGCCTCAGCCCAGGACACCATCACATACCTTTGCTGCTGTGTGTTTTGCTTTGCAGATGATGGCTGTTACCTCAGCATCTGCAATGTCAGAGGACCAGCAGTCTGCTGGGATAGATATTTTGCATTCTGGGGGGGGGGGGTTGCACTGCACCTGTCAGGTCGTATGTTAGCAATATGTGTGTGTGTTGTTTGTAATATCTGTGTGATTCGGAGCATATCTGTGGATTCCCAACATGGTTCCTACCATCAGTTAAGTAAGCCTTGTGATTCTCCTTAGTGTCCTGTACAATTTGTATCTTCATAGGTTCATGGGTTCATACTAGGCTATCCACCCTAGGGCATTAGTAAGCCAAGCCAGAGTGTGTGTGTCTTTCGCCGCCCCTTGCTATGTGACTATTATGGCCATTTATGATTTTCTTTACTGTGCCTCTGTCTGGTCGTGACACAGTGAAGACCCCCAGTATACATGTACGATCATCCATCCACTTGGCAATATTCCTGTTGAGGGGTGTCAGTGAGGGGCTCTGCCTAACATGGATTGGGATCCTGTTTCTGGGTGTGGGGAGCCTCTGGGTTATGTATCTGCCCCTCCAGCACATCCTATTTCATTATGTGTTGAGGCTGACATCTGTCACTGTCACAGCTCCAGTGGCTTTGATTTCCTGTGGTGGAGCATGTCCATTACTCCTGTGCTGGACATGGCCTTGTACAACAGACATACAATGCCTCTGTGTAGGCAGTCTGTGATTGCATTCAGCTGGGGTGTCTACAGCCAGGCAGCATATGACATATATTTGACACCCTTTATCCTCTTGGTGGGGTACCTTTGAGGTCTTCCGAACCGCTGCAGGTGTCACGTACGGTACATCCCATATGAGTCATTGTACTAGATTATGGGTGTGATAAGGGAACAGTACAGAGGCACAGTGACCTCTGTTGATGTAGATGTGAATCCTTTCATGATACGGTGACCAATATCGACAATCTTCCTAACCACATTGGCATTGTGTGTGTCACATGACAGATTACTGTCGACATGTGTCCCTAGGTCCCTGATTACTCCTTGCATACATAATGGATTACCACCTATGTGGTAATTTGTGAGTACATTGTCTGGTATTTGGTGGGACATTCATACTGTTCAGTGTCTTCAGGATGTCTGGGTGGAGTTCTTGTGTGTGAGAGTGTGTTCTGTCACATGCTACAGACTGTACAGCAGTTTTGACTACACTTAGGTGCACATGAGCGGTCTTCGCTGCTTTGTGCATTGTCAGTTACCTGGCCATATGGGTGTCTGTGCTGCATATGGATACTCCCCCTCCTTTGATGTTTTGGTCCAGGTGTTGGGGCCATAATGCATGATATGTGGTATAACCTGGTAGTGCTGGTGTGCTATCACTAGGCTTGCAGCAGGCTTCTGTCACTGCACAGACATCGATGTTCTCCATACTGGGAAGTGCCTCAGGGGCATGCATATTGCAGTTTACACATCTGGCATTGGTCAGCATTACCCTTATGTTTCTTACCACTTATGTTTTCTAGGGTGGTGGGTAGTCTTTTTGGCCTTGCCTACATACGGCTCTATGGAGGTGGCAAAGGCCTTATCCAGTATCCAGATGCACAGGGGTAACAGGTGCAAGCCATCCCTGGAACAGCAGCATGGCTTGTCATGCATGACATCTCAAGCAGACAGACATTAGACCCTCTTGGACTGACAGCTGTAACTGTGCCACCTGTTAAAGATGATCATTCTGTGTTTGTACTGTGGCATCATTCTTGGTGAGAGTTGGATGCTGCACACAGCCAGTGTCATACCGGCCTGGGATACATACTCAGAGAGCTCATCCATGTCTCTTCTCATGTAGTCCAGGGAGGTACATCTCAGGTCATTCACACCAGCATGGACATTGAGTGCATCATATTTCTGCTTGCTTTGGGGTGACCTGCGTACTTGTGTTATGTGGCATATTGTGGCAGCCTACAGGCAGCTTACTGTACCGTTTCCCTTGTTCAGTCTGGTGAATGGGACAGCAGTGTGTCTGCCTATACAGACACCTATTACAACTGTATCAGGCATGTTGTTTCTCCTTCTGGCCTGTGACAGTTTGGCACACCACTTTGTGTACTATGTGTTGCATGTGCTATGTTTGGAGGTTGTGGTTGCTTGGGATCTGCTTTGGAGGCTTCTGTTGGTGTGGTGTGTTTGTAATTAGGGCATCTGGGAATGTTTTTCTGTGTTTATGTGTTTGGTTTACAGTTGTGGTAGGTCTATGTGGGACTGGGTTTGTGGTGTATGTGGTTACCTTCTCCTCCTGACTAGTTTTGACAGTACTGAGTTGGGGGAGCTCAGCCTCAGTTTGGATACATGGTTGCATCTATCACATATATTTGTATTTATTGGGGGGAGTTGTGGTTGTCTGTGTACTTGGGACAGGTGTCACATTGCCTCTGGATTCACAGATTCTACTTGTTGTGGCTGGCCTTAGTGGATTGTATGTGTGGACATATGTTATTGCCATACTACTGATCAGTGATTACTTCCCTTTTTATGTTTGCTCTATCATGTGGTAGCTTCCTCATTCTCTTGCATGGTTTGGTAATGGCTGGAGTCCAACATGCCAGATGCCTGCATGTATGGCATTGTGTCTTGTTGTTATTTGTGATTGCATACTCCCAGCATTCCTGGCTGTGTTCATGGAATGCCTGTGTAACATGTTCTGCGGTGTGTCCTATATTCTGCACTTTCACAGGGCCTTTCGTGGATTCCACATCGGTTTGGAGGGGTGCAACCTATGCTTTACACATGTTTTTCACTGTAGTATTCTGGCCAGGGACTGGGGTCGGGATGTGTATATCCAGTGTGATTACTCTATGGTCTGGTCTTACCAGTGAGGGATACACTTCTCATTTTGCCATCCAGTACACATGTTGCTGATTATCACATCCAGTATGCTTACCCCTCTTGTGGGAGTGGTATGTTGTTCCTGGGCATTTTGGTTTATGGATTCTGGGAACTTTTAACCGACTATACATAGCTGCCATAGCTGTCATAATGAGACATAGGCGACTTGCTGAGGGCGGTGACAATGCAGATGGTGCCAGACAACCCACAGTGAGGAGACGGAGAAGAGTGTACAGGCCCAGGGTCACCTACCATGGGTTACATGAGCTAGAGATAGTAGAGCACTATAGAGTGGACAGAGAGCTCCTGCAGCAAATTGTTGAGCTGTGCAGGCCACGCTTCACACACAGAACCAACAGAGGGGAACCCATCCCAGTGGAAACCAAGGTATGTGTTGGCCTAAGAATACTAGCAACAGGTACCTTCCAGAGACCAACTGGTGATATGATGGGGATATCACAGGCATCAGCCTCCAGGTTACTACACCAGTTCCTGGATGCCATGTCAGCACATGTCGGTGATCATGTATATTTCCCCAATGCCCGTGAGGTATTAGCCAGCAATATGCGTCTCTTCCATCAAATAGCGGAATACCCTGAGGTACTGGGTGCAATAGACTGCACGCACATACGCATCAAAGCACCAGCCGGTGAGCGGGGTAGGGCCTACATTAACCGCAAGGGCTTCCCCTCCATCAACTGCCAGGTTGTGTGTGATGCCCAGGGCATAATAATGAATGTGTGTGCTGGCTGGCCCGGGAGTTATCATGATTCCCACATCTGGCATTTGACACAGCTGTACCAGACATTTGCCAATGGGGACATCCCACACGGACACCTAGTGGGGGATGCAGGTTATGCACTGGAGCCATGGCTGATGACACCCATCAGAAACGCACACACACCTGAACAGGAACGCCATAATGAGGCACACGCACAAACACGTAATGTAATAGAGCATGTGTTTGGGCTGCTCAAGTCACGGTTCCGGTGTCTGGACACATTGGGTGGAGCCTTGCAGTACACACCAACTACATGTACCCAAATTGTCATGGTATGTGCTATGCTACATAATATGATCTTGTGAAAACAGCTGCAGCAGGACCATCATAGGGCCGGGCCAAACAGCCCCCCACCATTGCCAAGGCCATCACAGGCAGAGCGTGACTCAGAGGAGGAACAACCTGAGCCTGCCCCAGTAGGCAGAAGGAGGCATGCCCAGTATGCCCTGGCCTTGGCAAAGAGGCAATGCATAGCACATACACTGGCTCAGTAGGAACCCTGGGAATGATACCCCTCTCTGACTCACTCATATAGTAACAGGGATGCCTAACATGACACAACCTGCTCTCAAACATGTACAGGGAGTGTAGTATGTGCATCCAACAGAGGCAGCCCTGCAGCACCACCTGAGGCATGATTGCCATGTGTTAAGCAATGTAACACCATCTAGTATATGCAAACATGAAGACCCTGCCTAACATCTCACCCTCACCAAGCATGATGCCACACTATGAAGACAAGAAGATCAAGTACAATAATTGGCTGAAGTAATGCAGTCAGTCAAAGGGGAGCCAATGTGTTACAGGCTGGGAAGATATGTGGAGTTTGACATGATGCACCACCTGCTAGGGGTGGCGTGCACCTATCATGCCATGCCCCATGGATACTGGCAAAGGCTGTTAGTATGCACAGCATGCCCTGAATAGGTAAGTCTCAAAACACAAACCCAACTTCATAGGTTCTACAAGGGGTAGGAACCTAGATGTAATACTACCCCATGACAGATGTATAAACAGCAAGATGTGTGCAGTGTAAACACACACAGTAAGGAGAATGTAGATACCAGTCCTGTAATAGAGAACCGGGCAAGGCTCACATCAGCACCCTAACACTACCAGGTAACACCTCATACTGTGCTGTACAGCCGCAAAACATGGAACAAGCTACAAAAGGAGGGTGACTAGCAAGAAATGGCAAGGATAACCACACCCCCATGTTGGTACCACAACAAGAAGCAGCATGGAATATCCATGGTCAAATACCAATGGCTAAAACTGCCTCACAGTATATAGCCTGCTGCAGACCACTGTCCTAATACCAGGAACAGCACCTGGCCTATGTCGGAATACATGAATATATCAAGCCCCCCAAACCACATTATATTGCTCGACTGAAAATACCCAGACATACACCGGCAGCATTGTACTAGCACCAACACAGTAGGAGAAAATTACCCAGATTCCATAAACCAAAATGCCCAGGAACAATGTACTACTCCCACAAGAGGGGTAAGCATACTGGATGTGATAATCAGCAACATGTGTACTGGATGGCAAGATGAAAAGTGTACCCCTCACTGGTAAGACCAGACCATAGAGTAATCACACTGGATATACACACCCTGACCCCAGTCCCTGGCCAGAATACCACAGTGAAAAACATGTGTAAAGTATAGGTTGCAGCCCTCAAAACTGATGTTGAATCCACAAAAGGCCCTGTGCAAGTGCAGAATATGGGACACACCACAGAACATGTTATACAGGCATTCCATGAACACAGCCAGGATTGCTTGGAGTATGCAATCACAAATAACAACAACACACAATGCCATACACACAGGCATCTGGCATGCTGGCCTCCAGCCATTACCAAACCATGCAAGAGAATGAGGAAGTTACTATATGATAGAGCAAACATAAAAAGGGAAGTAATCACTGACCAGTAGTATGGCAACAACATATGTCCACACATACAATCCACTAAGTCCAGCCACAACAAGTATAATCTATGAATCCAGAGGCAATGTGATGCCAGTATCAAGTTCACAGACAACCACAACACCCCCCAATAAATACAAACATATGTGATAGATGCATCCATGTATCCAAACCAGAGGTTGAGCTCCAGCAACTCAGTACTGTCAACACTAGTCAGGAGGAGAAGGTAACCACATACACCACAAACCCAGTCCCACATAGACCTACCACAACTGTAAACCAAACACATAAACACAGACAAATATTCCCGGAGGCCTTAATTACAAACACACCACACCAACAGAAGCCTCCAAAGTAGATCACAAGCAACCACAACCTTCAAACATAGCACATGCAACGAATAGTATGCAAAGCTGGTGTGCCAAACAGTCACAGGCCCGAAGGAGAAACAACATGCCTGATACAGTCGTAATAGGTGTCTGTATAGGCAGACACACAGCTGTCCCACTCACCAGACTGAACAAGGGGAAAGGGTAGAGTAAGCTGCTTGTAGGTTGCCACAAAATGCCACTTAACACAAGTACGCAGGTCACCCCAAAGCAAGCAGAAATAGATGCACTCAATGTCCATGCTGGTGTGAATTACCTGAGATGTACCTCCCTGGTCAACATCAAATGAGACATGGATGGTCCCTCCGAGTATGTACCCCAGGGCAGGATGACACTGGCTGTGTGCAGTATCCAACCCTCACCAAGAATGATGCCACAGTACAAACACAGAATGCTCATGTTTAACAGCTGGCACAGTTACAGCTGTCAGTCCAAGAGGGTGTAATGTGTGTCTGCTTGAGATGTCAAGCATGACAAGCCATGCTGCTGTTACAGGGATGGCTGTCAGCTGTTACCCGTGTGCGTCTGGATACTGGATAAGGCCTTTGCCGCCTCCATAGAGCCGTATGTAGGCAAGGCTAAAAAGACTACCCACCACCCTAGAAAACATAAGTGGTAGGAAACATAAGGGTAATGCTGACCAATGCCAGATGTGTAAACTGCAATATGCATGCCCCTGAGGCACTTCTCATTATGGAGAACATTGATGCCTGTCCAGTGACAGAAGTCTGCTGCAGGCCTAGTGATAGCACACCAGCACTACTAGGTTATACCACATACCATGTGTTATGGCCCAACACCTGCACCAAGACATCAAAGGAGGGGGAGTATCCATATGCAGCACAGACACCCATATAGCCAGGTAACTGACAATACACAAAGCAGCGGACACCACCCATGCGCACATAACTGTAGTCAAAACTGCTGTACAGTCTGTAGCATGCGACAGACCACACTCTCACACACAAGAACCCCACCCAGACATCCGAAGACACTGGACAGTATGAATGTCCCACCAAATACCAGACAAGGTACACAAAGTACCACATAGGTGTCAAACCATTATGTATGCAAGGAGTCATCAGGGACCTAGCGACACAGGTCGACATTAATCTGTCATGTGACAACCACAATGCCAATGTGGCTATGAAGACTGTTGATACTGGACACCGTATCATGAAAGGATTCACATCAACATCAACAGAGGTCATTGTGCCGCTGTACTGTTCCCTTATTAGACACATAATCTAGTACAATGACTCATATGGGATGTACCATACGTGACACCTGCAGCGGTTCGGAAAACCTCATAGTTACCCCACCAACAGGATAAAGGGTGTGAAATATATGTCATATGCTGCCTGGCTGTAGACACCCCAGCTGACTGCAGTCACACACTGCCTACACAGAGGCATTGTATGTCTGTTGTACCAGGCCATGTCCAACACAGGAGTAATGGACATGCTACACCACAGGAAATCAAAGCCATTGGAGCTGTGAGAGTCACAGATGTCAACCTCAACACATAATGAAATAAGATGTGCTGGAGGGACAGATACATAACCCATAGGCTCCCCACACCCAGAAACAGGATCCCAATCCATGGTAGGCAGAGTCCCTCACTGACACCCCTCAACAGGAATATTGCCAAGTGGATGGATGACCGTACATGTATACTGGGGGTCCCCACTGTGTCACGGCCAGACAGAGGCACAGTGAAGAACCTCAGCAATGGCCATAATTGAACATAGCAAGGGGTGGCAAAAGACACACACACTTTAGCTAGGCTTACTAATGGCCTAGGGTGTCTAGCCTATTATGAACCCATGAACCTATGAAGATACAAAACATACAGGACACTAAGGATTATCACAAGGCTTACCCAATTGATGGTAGGAACCATGTTGGGCATCCACAGATATGCTCCGAATCACACAGATATTACAAACAACATACCAAACACACACACATATTGCTAACATACAACCTGTCAGGTGCAGTGCAAACACCCCCCCCCCCCCGAGTGCAAAATACCTATCCCAGCAGATGGTCCCCTGACATTGCAGATGCTGAGGTAACAGCCATCATCTGAAAAGCAGAACACACAGCAGCAAAGGTATGTGATGGTGTCCTGTGCTGAGGCCAACATGGACCCCAAGAGTAATGGAATGCAAAATCACACTACTGGCCAATGACAGCCTTACCACAGGATATGTACCCAAAGAGCAGTGTACAACAATAGTGGTCCATCACAACAAAGGTGTTGCCTGAATGGATACTCCAAACTACCACCCCAGGATCCTGACAAGCTTGTTCTGCACAGCTATCGAAAGGATCAGTATGTACTGCAGACAGAAGGCTAATGTGGACCTACTGATACTGGACCCTACACACTGTGGCTGTTGTAACTGCAGAACTGGCCCCTAAACATGTCTGACCCATTTGAAGCAGTCATTAAGGTCATTGATGAGGGCTATGTGGTCCACACAGTGTAGCTGGACCATGCACATGCTTCTAGACAATACCGTACATGTTCAGTATGGATATGTTCACCAGCTTAAATATACACCCCTATGTCAGTAGAGGGGTTGCAAAGCAGACCAAGGACTGAACTGACATGGTCAGACATGCCGTATCCATGTCAGACTACAAAGCGGATATGAGTGGCATCCCACAAGGCATGGTCTTGGCCCCCCCCACCCCCATTCTGTATACATGTCCCATAGGTATAGGCCAACATGGAAGGACTGTGACTGAGCATGTATGCAGAGGAGTACAAACAGCCCACCATATCCAACCCCCAGCTGACACAAGCAACCCACAAAAGGGCCACCTACAAACAGACAACTGTAGCCATAGCCATGTCAGCAAGCTAATTGCAGAACTGTGTATAGACAACCACCGTTGATATACAGTAAGTGCCCACAAATAACCACACAGGTGTTAACCCATGAGGTACCTAACATGTAATGTGAGACCTGGGTACAAAAGGTGATAAATATCCTGCACTGGACAAACATGTGTTTGTAGTGTTCGCAGAAACATGTACCATATACCCACCCAAACATGAAGGCTGGCAGATGTAGATAAGGGGAACTCACTCTGGCTCTGCAGCCATCCTCCATCAGCATCACAACTGACTACAATAGCCCCTGTGGGATATACCGCAGCAGACACCTCCATCAACTGTAAAGTCCACAACAGTACCCCACCAGGGGTAGCAAAGAGCATGAACAGATGCCATGTGTTGTCTGAGTAAACAAACTGCAGCCCCACACACCGCCATCCTTCCCAGCTACAGGAAAGCTGTGCCTGATGTATGAAGCCATGTCCAACCTGGAATGAAAGAACATGTTGCACCTTGTACAATCTGAATGGCAGTGAGCTATGCACATGAGAGACCTGAACCCCAGCACTGACATACATAGGACAAGCTGTACAGAATGATCCATAACACAGAAGGCACCCCCACACTTCAGTAAACTCCTGGTACAGGTCAGCCAGAGTGCCACATATCGACACCCCTCAAGAGGTATCCTGATGAGTGTATGGGAGATGGTAAGCTACCCTGGGTATCTCTGTTATGTCAGAGGTAGACAGAGGCACAGTATACCAACCATGACATATGTAATGGCAAACTCCAGTTACAATGTGTGTCGAAGGACAAACACACCCTGTGACTACCATCAGAAATGGCCTACGGAACATCGCTAGTGTTTGCCAATGTCCACCCATGTTGTGGAATACACTAGCAATGCTGGACGAGCCTGGTGTAGGTAGTCCATATCTGAACATATTGCAACATGGTCATATGTGCACAACTGGCCACTACACAGTCTGTTGTGCTCACTATGAAGATGTCAAGCAGTGATAGGACTAAAGCCCAGGATACTGTCCACCACAGTGAAAGTACAGAACCAGTACACTATACGGTACTACAGTGTTAGGTCATTATGAAAGTATGTTGAGAACTGTCTGCAAAGTATCCCATGCAATTCATGCAGGCACAGTATAATCCCTGTTGTGGCAGACACGAAGCAGTTGGCCAGTTAGTACACAACATGACACCCAACACACAATCATAAACGTGCGATAATGTCGAAGGTCACATACACCCAAATATGTGGTGGACTTCAGAGTGCAACATATGGAAAGTTCACACTGGGCATGCTTGCACACTTTGATAAATGAGGCATATGTCAGACAACATGCCATGGAAAGGCTGAACTGGGCATGCTCACACACTTGGGCCATATCTCCGTGTAGCAGTTGGCCACACATATCTGGTATTTGTACGTGTCAGTCCAGGAACCAACCACAACACAGCAATCAGCCCAGTGCACACAGTAAATGACCACAGAGACATAAGTGATATAGTGGATCGCCGTCATATGCAAACATCTGCCACAGATACACAAGTTGGTCATAGGAACAGGGAATGATATGGCAATAAAGACCTGCAAACAGTAGAACAGCACAACAAATATTGTGCATCCGACAATTGAACATATGGGTGTAGAGGTCAATACTAGGCTTCTTGCCCCAGGGAATGACAGCTCAGCCAGAGTGTGCTTGGCATCTGCATCCCCAGGATAGTAGGCTACCATGCCACTGTAAAGTAGGTCACAGAAGGCAACATGTGAGGCTAATGAGCTGTGCCTCTGTCAAGCAGGGGCACCGTGGAGGTCTCAGGGATTGAATGTGCTAAGCCACAGCCATGTTGTCGGTTTGTGCTGTGAGAGGGTTGCTGAGGATCTCTGACAGTAGGTGTCCGTCAATAACAGACTGACGGGAGCCCTATCTGCATTCTCTGGATGATTCCACTGTCAACGCTGTGTTGTAATGAGTATGTGTGAATGAAGTGCCTTGCTGGAACTGTCCACAGATGTCCTCCCTCTGTGGGCTACAGCTCTGCAATGTATTAGGTCAATCTGTCTGTTGAACGGCGCATATATGGCCGGTGTACAGCTGACAGGTGTCTTGTTGTGGAGCAGTCATGGGTATATGTGGGATAGCATGACCAATGCAAACTGTACACATGCTCATAGGATGCAATTGTCAAGGATTATGCTGAGTGGCCAGTATAGTCCTCCAGCATGGGTCCTCTGAAGTCATCCACCCCAGTCTACACAAGTGTAGAGTCTGCTTGTGCTAAACACAGTTTGTGTGCAGTGACAACCTTGCCTGGGGGTGGAGATGAGATATGGATGTCCAGGGAAAGGTGGGTATGGTCAGATATCAACAATGGTGGTCTACCTCTGGTGTGGAACAGTGAGTACCCACGTTGCAGATGGACAGGTGCAATATGTATTCACCCATGTGGCTGTGGTGTGTGGTTCTGCCATAGCACATGGACCCACAAATTGTAGTGGCTGTAGGGTAAAGTGGTAGAGGCCTGAGTAGTTCTCACACACAATATGCCTGTACCTGATGTTAACAACTGGAATGGTGTATGTGAATACCTGCATATCCTGGCACTGTTCGCAGGGAAGCTAAGTGTGTGTCCTGGATGTGGGTGTGGTGTTCTGGACTGGTTGTGTTGTGTATTACAGGTCCTGTGGTTCCAAAGCATGGTATTGAACATAACCTGCCAGTGCGATGTGCATATCTGACCCTGACGTAGGTGGATGCAAATGCATATATATGCTATCCCCCACCTGACAGGTAGTACTACATCTACATACCTCTGTAGAAATAAAGATGTCAGCACCCTAGAAATACTACAGGTGCAAAGTCGATGCCCACTTATTTGGATAGTGCGCTCCGCTAATGCGTCTCCCTCAAGTGTCATAATGTAGTTAGGTAGGGGTTCGAATCCTGTAAATGCTCAGTGTGTGTGAGTGGGCTTTGTGTGTGTGAAAGGCTGTGAGAGGGAAATGCCCCTTTTGGCAGCTGGGAAAACACACTACAGGATGCACATTCCCCTTACTAAACACTGATGATGTCAGCACCCTATAAGTACATCTGGAGAAGGGAAACCTCCCAGTAATGCAAATAGCGTGCTCCACTAATGCGACCATCTCGAGTGTCATAACTTAGTTAAGTAGTGGTTTGAATCCTGCAAATGGCAAGTGTGTGTGTTTGGATGAGGAGGGTTTGTGTGTGTGTATGCAAATATGTGTGAGGGAAATGTCCCTTTTGGCAAATGGGAGAACACACTACAGGATGCACACTCCCCTTCCTAAACACAGACAATGTCAGCACCCTATAAGTACAGCAGGAGAAAAAAAGCCTCCCAAAAACGTGAATAGCGTGCTCCGCTAATGCGTCCGTCTTGAATGTCATAACATAGTTAAGTAGTGGTTTGAATCCTCTAAATGACAAGTATGCATGTTTGGATGAGGGAGGTTAGTGTGTGTGTGCAAATCTTGGTGAGGTAAATGTCCCTTTTGGCAACTGGGAGAACACACTACAGGATGCACACTCCCCTTTCTAAACACAGATGATGTCAGCACCCTATAAATACAGCAGAAGAGAAGCCTCCCAATAATGCGAATAGCGCGCTTTGCTAATGCGTCCGTCTTGAATGTCATAATATAGTTAGGTAGTGGTTTGAATCCTGCAAATGACAAGTGTGTGTGTTTGTATGAGGGAGGTTATTGTGTGTGTGCAAATTTGTGTGAGGGAACTGTCCCCTTTGGCAATTGGGAGAACACACTACAGGATGCACACTCCCCTTTCTAAACACAGATGATGTCAGCACCCTATAAGTACAGCAGGAGAAGGGAAGCCTCTCAATAATGCAAATAGCATGTTCCGCTAATGCGTCCGTCTCAAGTGTCATAACGTAGTTAGGTAGTGGTTTGAATCCCGCAAATGACAAGTGTGTGTGTTGGGATGAGGGGGGTTACTGTGTGTGTGCAAATTTGTGTGATGGAAATGTCCCTTTTGACAACTGGGAGAACACACTACAGGATGCACACTCCCCTTTCTAAACACAGATGATGTCAGCACCCTATAAGTGCAGCAGGAGAAGGAAAGCCTCCCAGTAATGTGAATAGCACACTCTGCTAATGCATCTCTCCCAAGTATCGTAATGTAATTAGGTAGGAGTTTGAAACCTGTGAATGACATGTGTGTGTGTTTGGATGTGGGGAGTTTGTGTGTGTACATTTCCGTATGAAAAACATGTTAGTTTTGGCAATCAGGAGATCACACTACCTGATGCACATTACCCTTTCAAAATAATGATGTTGTCAGCACCCTATAAGTATAGCCAGAGAAGAGGACCTATGTCGTAAACTGAATAGTGCGCTTCACTAATGTGTTTCTCTCCCGTGTCATGACTTAGTTAGGTAGGGGAATGAATCCTGCAAATGGCAAGTGAGTATGTGTGTGGGGGTAGTAGGGTGTGTGTTAATGCAAGTGTGAGCAAACACATCCTTTTGGCAAATACTACAATACACCAGATGCTGCATACTCCCCCAGTAAACACAGGGGATGTCACCACACTATCAGCACAGCCAAACAGGGCTAGTTGGCTAGTAATGCCAATAGTGTGCTCTGCTACTGTGTCTATTACCATTGTCAGAGTACAGATAGGTATGTTTTGATAACCCACAACTGTCATGTGTGGTTGTGTCACACAGTATGACCTTGTGTGGGTGTTTGTACATAACAATGCATGTCATTGCCTAAACCAGCAATGGCATTGCACATATGATGTATGTGTGTGACACATACACATAAATACCTGTGACCTGCAGTAGTTACCATGTCTGACACATGCTTCGAGTGGATAAATGGTATTTGCAATGTATACCAATATGACTGTGTCTTACTGTGCAGGGTCCGCACGTGGTATGTCTCTATACAGTGTGGGTGTCTATGGTGAAAGACCTACAGCAGTGGATACACATCTGGTCTGGGCCATATAGTGTACATGTAGTTGATGTACAGGTGCTGCATGTTCCCACCTGTTGTGGTAGTGGTAACATGTTATTCCACTGCAATTCGGTGACCACATGCTGTGATCCCTTCAACTAGTGTGTTGTAGCTACAGTAATGCTCACA
The DNA here is from genome assembly GCF_019279795.1 of Protopterus annectens. Classification (NCBI taxonomy): domain Eukaryota; kingdom Metazoa; phylum Chordata; order Ceratodontiformes; family Protopteridae; genus Protopterus; species Protopterus annectens. The sequence continues at coordinate 429,353,976 of NC_056731.1, read as the reverse complement.
CACAATGTTTGGCTGGATGCAGTCCGGCCATATCAACACAGTTCTTGAGGCTGTCATATTGCCAGTGTTGTTATGGAGGATAGGTGGTCTTCCTGTGTATGGGAGGGTTGTGTGTGCCAGGCTATGAACCAGATGGCAATCCGACACACTGTTAGCTGCACATCAGTAGGCCCTGATGGTTTGTGCTGTGCCAACAACCTGGAGGTGTGTGTATCTGTGTTACCTTGGGATACCACCCCCCTATCCATGTGTGTTATATGTGTAGGGGATGACAGGCATGGTATGGTGCATAACCTGTCAGTGATGGGTAACACCTGTGAACCATGAGTCATGAATCTGGTACTGCACAGACATTGCAGTTCACCGTGCTGAGGGCAGTGTCTGGTGCATGCATCTTCCGGTGTACACTGCTGTTGTTGTGTAGCAGCAATGTTAGTGTCCTAACCTGTGTGATACCCACGGAGGTCGCTATGTAAACCATGTCCTGCAGCATAAGGCAGTATGTGTGTACCAAGGAGCTTTGCCAGCATACATCGGGCCATGGGTGTCACGTGCAAGATGACCCTTGCACATCATTGTGGCATCCCTAGCATGTAAGCACACATTGACAGCCAGTGGATACCATATGAATGACAGTGGAGACTGAGCATAATGTAGACATACAACACGCTTCCCACATTTAGTGGTAGAATACCTGGTGAGGGTATGTTGGCAACCAATATCAGGCTCATACTGGCCTGTGCCACATACTGAGAGATCCATTCTATGTTCCCTATCATGTAGTCCAGGGAGGTATGTCTCAGGCAGCCATACTGGCATGGTCAATGAGTGAGTCATATCTGTCCATGCCTCTGACTGACCTGTATGCATGTGTGCTGTGGTGGACCGTAATGCCCCTGAGGCATATCACTGTGACCTTCACCAGATACAGCCTGTTGAGCGGGACCCCAGTGCAGCACACAAGACAGGTACCTGACACATCTGTAGCAGGTGTGTTGTGTAGCCCTACAGGCTGTGAGTGTGTGGCACAGGGGATGTGTGTGCCATGTGTGGCATGTGCTCTGTTCCGACGGAACATATGCCTGTGTGCCAGCTGCGGAGGTGTATGATGCCCAGGCAGGCTGCTATTCTGAGTCCCCACATATGCCCCAGTGTGTTCAGCATGCTGTCAGTGTGTGTCAATGTCTGACTTGTATTGTAGTCACTGTAATATATTTTATTGATTTATTTATTTATCCTACATTTGTTGACTGGGATAGTCCGACTGGATGCATGTTCATTTCCAGGGGAGGCCCGTGGAGACAAGCTACGAGGGTAGCAGATACAGCATTACATAATACTAGCATTACATATTACAAACAGATTATTTACAGAGATTACATAAGTAAGCAAGTCAAACATGTTCCACAGGTTAATGTTAGTCCTGAGCACAAGTCAGGATTAAATTAAAATTACACAGTAATGTGGTTCACAGATTTTACACATTCGAGTTAGCCAGGCTTGATACATTGACATAGCCAGTTAAGTGACAAATGTTGTTTGAGTCTACTGTTAAATTGACCTAAGGTGGACAGTAGGGTAATATCAGCTGGAAGTGAGTTCCAGGATCTACTTACAGGGTTTGCAAAGAGAGAATCACCGGCTGTGTTATTAAACCTGCTAGTCTGAAGTAGTAATTTGTTAGAGGATCGAAGCAGTCTAGGATTGTTATGGGGGGTGATAATATTTGAAGTGCAGGAGTATTGTCTGGATTATAAAGGATTTTATAGGCCATAATCAGTTGGTTGTACTGTATTAGGCTGGGTATTGCAAGCCAACCAAGCTAATTTAGATTGATGCAATGATGTGTCCTAAAAGGCAGCCCAGTGGCAAACCTGGCAATGTGGTTGTAGCAAATTGAGTGTTTGTTAAGGACAGTCTTGTTCATATTCAAGAGTAGAGGGGATGCATACAGAAGGGTTGAAACAAGGTGTGAGCGAGCTATGGCACCTTTAGCTGGAGGGGCTAGGAAGGCTTTAATTCTGTAAAGTGACCCTAGTTTTCTATTGATGGCTTTGATAATCTGGTTAACATGTAGGTCACATTTGAGATTATTGTCTATGATGACACCTAATAGTTTCGGAGATGGGTCAGGGGAGGTTATTGTGCCATCAGTTGATGTTATGGTAACGGTGAAAGTGGTAGACCTACGTGTTGGTGAAATAACAGCAGTTTAGTTTATTTGGGATTTAGGATCAGACGATGTTCAGAAAGCCAGTTTTCTATTGTATTAAAGGTGGTCTGGGTAGCTGACCATAACTTTACTAGAGATGTGGCTGAGCAGATCAGAGTAGAGTCTTCAGCATATTGGATACAGCTGTCTTTTGGGATGACAGTATAAAGGTTGTTAATGAAGATGGAGAACAGCAAGGGCCCTAGTATAGAGCCTTGTGGTACTCTGAGGGTGTTAGGTAGAAGGTTAGAGAGTTTGTTCTGCCAGAGGCCAGCCTGCTGTCGACCATGCAGGTAGGATTGAAACCATTGGAAGGCTCCAGTATCTAGACAGTGTTTGCAGGGTGTGGAGTACAAGTTGGTGATCAACCATATCGTATGCCTTGGAAAGATCCAAAAAGAGGGCTAAGGATATATAATTAGTGTTGCAAGTATGGTTTATGGTGTTAGTAAAGGCTAGGAGGCCTGAAGTAGTGCTGTGATGAGGACGTAAGCCATGATGAGTGTCTGCCATAATGCGATTTTGGATTAGGTGGTGCACGAATTGTCTATGACGAAAGTTTCCATAATCTTTGCAAGTGGAGAGAGTATAGCTATTGGCCTATAATTGGAGAATTCAGTAGAGCTGCCTTCTTTGTGAAGTGGGATTACATATGACATTTTCCAGATGGTGGGAAAGTTAGATTCTACCATGGTTCCTTTGATTACCTTTGAGACTAGGTAAGCAATAGCATCATCTGGTTTTGATAGGTACTCGGCAGGGAGTTGATTGGCAGAAAGTGTAGTGGGTTTCACTGTTTCAATCAAGGTACAGAGAAGTGAAGTGGTGACTGGTTGGCAGCTGAACGCAAGTAGTTTTCTAGGGTTGCTACTTTCAGGACCAGGGGAGCTAGGAGGTAGATGGCTAGCTAGGGCCTGAAATGTCTCAGTAAAGAACTGGTCAAAACTATCAGGAACATCTTCAGGGGTATTATCAATAGTAGCAGCAGGGATTGGGGTTGACGTTTGTCCAAGATGTAGTATATATGACATGCCACCTGACAGGGTATGGCATTACTGGGTTCAGAGAGACCAGTCCCCAGATTGGCTGTGTGGTGGCATCCCACACATGTGTTGTACGTTCCTGGCCAAGGGTGATGGCTGACTGCATACATGTGGCAGCTGTGACATTGACACATGACTCACATAAACCACAACTGGACCATAGAGGCGATTCACAGGTTACCTTTGCACATGCTACCCTAGTAGTGTGATTGCCATGGTGAGTACCAACACATAGGGCCAATGGGGAACAACATACTGAAGGTGTGTATGTGTGGGTGTACCGCTACTGTTTCATAGCACTGATATATATGACTGCACACGTGGGTAAATGCCAGGTAAGACGTGTGCAATGTGTCACAGGCAACGTACATGCGTACAGGACAGACAGTGACGTTCTGTCATGTGTAAAGTTGACATACATATCGTACGCTATGCAGATGTCACTAGAAGTCTACAAAAGCACTGTAACTCTGCATTGCAGGTGTAAGCAGTATTCCAGGGAACCCCAAGCGAACATGCATGCAAACAAAGCTACAGTAAACAGGGCTGGAAGTAGTGCATTATACAAAAAAGAAGGGGTAACAATAACAGTAAGTAACAATGCAAATATGTAGACACTATCAACATGTACCCAGGAATACGCAGCGCAGATACCCATGGTAGAACTGATATTATGTCATACTTATTTGTGATTTGGATTACATTGGTACTGCACACATATCTACATGCGCCAACATCCACATGGCATAGTCGTTGTGGGCAACTTGACACCATTACTGTTACATGTCCACCATTGCATATCTCTACTTGTGTTAGCTTTCCCCCTGTGCTACCCATGTATGCGGCTATCTGTTGACAACCTTACCACCGGCATGCAATTATGTGCAGCTGTTATACTTTGGTATGTACTATGGGTGCAGATAACAATTCAGGACATTCATACAGTTACTGCAGCAGGCATGCTGGGATAAACACACAATCATAGCAGCACACTGTACTGTTACCAACATGATATTACTAATACACTTCTATGTAGTCACCCTGTGCATCAGCAACGTGTTTACCTGTTCCCTCAATGATGTTGGAGATTGCAGGAGGTGGCACAGTGTCATCATATGCACAGGGTGTGGATTAGGTATGCCTTTGTCAGCCACTGATACCACCAATTGACATGTGTGTGTATGTGTGTTGGTGAGGGGCAGCAGTACAGGGTGGGGCAGTGTTGGTGCAGTGTGTGCGTGTATGTGGTTGCCCTAGGTGCTAACATTTCGCATGCGTGTATGCACGCACACAGTTCCACCTCATGGCTGCCATATACAGGGGTTTGTGGACAGCCACAGACTGCACCTGGCAGGCCATACAGATCAGTGTCTGTGTGCATGGACACGGTACCTGTGCCTGGCAGGGGTGCTACGGACTGTATCCAGTACAAAGCCAGACTGGGTACTGTCATCAGAAGCGGGAGTGTGTTGACTGGACACAAGTCCCTGTTGGGACTGTCCAGAGCCACGTGCACGTGGTCTCCTGGGGCGTTCCAATGACAGCACAGACCCAGCATTGCTGGGGCTGCTGCTGGCACTATGGGCGTCGCGAGCCTGTTGTCATCGCGCCGACTGCCAGCTGCTGCTGCTGCCGGCCACCACGTCGGCGCCCATAAACGCCCATCATTGCTCTGGCTCATGGACATCTGGTTGTGGAACTCCTGTAATATGTCCCCACAATGTCTTTCTATGACATTGGTGAAGTTACAGATAGCATCTGCAATGTCACGCATACTGTCTGTCATGGCTGTGCGACATGCTCTCAGCTCCCTCAGACTCTGTCTGGTGTACCTTTCCATACGTGACTGTGCCTGCATGACAGTACGAAACATAGCTGAGGTTGACAGAACTCTTTTGGCATGTCGGCCAGAGGCAGTACGCCCACGGATGCTCCCACGAGAACCTATGGGCAACTGTCTGTGTGGTACCATCAGAGGACCCTGCCCATGGCTGCTGTGTGGGGACACATGTGCCACAGGTACCACATTACCCTGGTCTATGCCCACTGTATCCTGTCCATCACCTAGGGACAATGGTGACAAAGGATGTACAGGCAGGATAACTGTGCGCAATGATGGGGTTGACAGCTGTGTACTGTCAATTGGCTGACCAATGGCAGACCCTGACACACCTTCCTGTACCATTACACAAATATCATCATTACCAGTAGCCGTGGCACAGGATTCAGGTTCCCTGCTGCAGGTCACCAGAGCAGCCCCAGAACCTGTGGGAGGAAAACAGGAAACACAGTTTACAGTCTCCAGACATTGTTACCAGTGATGTACCTATACACACACATGCACACATGCACACATGGACACATGCACACATGCCACACATGGACGCAGGCACACATGCACACATGGACACAGGCACACATGCAGACATGCACACGTGGACACATGAACACAGGCACACATGCACACGTGGTCACATGCACACATGGGCACATGCACACATGGACACATGCACACATGCACACGTGGTCACATGCACACATGCACACATGCACACATGCACACGTGGACACAGGCACACATGCACACATGCACACATGGACACAGGCACACATGCACACATGCACACGTGGACACAGGCACACCTGCACACATGCACACATGGGCACAGGCACACCTGTACACATGCACACATGCACACCCCGCAGTATACACACAGAGCACTACTGAGTTACACTACTGTTACTAGCATTATCAGGACTATTATAGGTCATGTTAAACACACTCACCAGCATGGATGGCCTGCCTTGCTGTAACCCTGGAGGGACCTGCAGAAATGATGAGATTAATGTCAGTGGGCACAACTGTGCCATTGATATTGCATATGATACAGTGTACAGAACAGTCAAGTGGACATATGGCATATTACCTGCACGCTCCATGTCGTGCTGCTGTGTGGAACCAGCCTCCATCATAATGCAGGTGTACTGCTGTTGGTGTTCCGGGGCTGGAGCCACAACACTTAGGAGTAGCCCCTCCAGTCTGGTGAGGGGGGGATGTGTGGCCACCCCACCTCCTGTGGCGACCTGTTGCCTGTGGATATCTGATGCACGCTGCTGGACACTTCGGATTAAATCACTGCAGTGATGTCGTACCTGCTCATATGTCATGTTATGCGTGCCAATATCATTTACCCTACAGACAAGGTCTTGCCCACAGTGCGGCCCTCTCCTGCTGATTCTGACTGGTGCGGGAAAACAGAATGTCATACTCCCGCACCAGGCTCTGGTGGATCTCCTCATCTTCCACCACAGAGTAGGTGGGGTTACGCTGTTGCGCCATCTCCCTGGAAGAGAACACAAACAGGATATCAGCAGACCATGTCAGCAATATATGGCACACATACTATACATGATACTCATGTGTAGTGATATACTACTACACCCATATGTTGCATGTGTGTGTGTCGTGGTGGATACACAGGTACATGGCCAGATATCAGTGCTCAGCCAACACCTGTGCAACAATACCTGCCACATTCCACACAACATAGTAGCATGCCCCATTGGTCAGCACACACTGACAGGTGCAATGCACAACCTCACTCTGGGGTTCATCCCAAGGTACTGTATGTGGGACACCGTCCACTACTGTGATGTAGACAGAAGTTACTCGGCTTGGATATACATATCCCACCACCACCACCAGCACAGTAGACTACTTTGATATGTATGTGATTAGACAGTTATTCACTTGCTGGGACTGAGATGGTATCCATGCAGCACACTGGGCCAGTGGAAGCCACAAGCCACACTGCTGACCCCTTTGCAAATGCTTACCACGGACATGCCACAGATTGCATGGAACTTGCACACACATTTCTAACCCAGACCCTATGCACAAAGGTTAGGCATCCTGTCCGGTGGACCCCAGACAGAGGCAGATTGTATAACAATAGCAGGAGGCTACTGCAGGACAGAGCACATTCACATTAAGGGATGGCATCTGTGGTCAGCACTGGTACTATGCTACGGTCCGTCATAACAATGGCCACAGCCTACTCTGGGAGGGAAATGGACACAAACACTATGGATGACCACAAGGCCTTCTTCAGTTATGTTACACATATGGATCACATGCCTCAGATATGCTCTGTGTTAATACACACCTACTTAACATTCACCAAGCACACGGATATTGGCAACAATCTTGCAGACATGTTCGGTGCACATATCCCCCCTCCTTCTCCCCCACCAGTTGAAATACTTATCACAGCTGGATGTAACCTCCCTATCATCTCACATGTCCAGGTGAGGGCCGCCCTCAGCAGAGAAGAACACACAGCATCACTGTGACCTCGTGGTATCCCTGGATGTGTGCTAGCGGCACTCCGAGAGGACATACAACCACATATAACACTGATAATTTATCTTGGCCGTACTACAGGATATGTACTTGGACAGTGGCATACAGCAACAGTGGTCCCACACCACTAAGGGGGCACCTCGACTGACCCTGGGAATTACCACATCATATGCATAACGGGCCTGGTCTGCAAAGCTATGGAATTATGCAGTATGGGATGCATATGCAGTGACATCGGGTACCTGCAGACACTTGTTCCCAGCCAGTGTGCCTTTGGGATGGGCTGATCATGACTTTTGAACCTGGCTGACCTTTCAAAGCAGTCACTACAGCCATTGCTGGGCCAACGCACAGACAACTGCTACCAGGATCATGGCCTAAGACTGATTGACATGTAATGTATGGTCATCCGCTTTTGGTGGAACTACGTACACACAACATATCACATGGACATACCTATGGATACAGACCTATGACACATTTGGAGGGTTCACAGTATGCACACAATTAACCTGCTACTTTACATTACCTGTGATTGTCGCAGCTGGTTGCGTTACCACAGCTTCTGCTTGCTGCTGCTACTGTCAGTGCTGACAGCTTCGGGTGACAGAGTCACAGTGTCTAATCTTTCTCTCTCTCTCTCTCTCTCTCTCTCTCTCTCCCTCTGCTTACAGACAATGCAATGAATGTATTGCATGTGGGGAGTGTTAGCACTGGATGCTTTTGTAGGTATCTGCATAGGTCCATGTGATGGCCTCTGCACCAATTGTAAGCCAGCATTTGCTAATTGCATACAGCCAGTTGTGTACTGATTGCAGTTCTCACTGTGATTTCAGGTCAGTGCTATAAAAGGGTATGTGGGATAGGTGTTGTCCTTTCAGATTGTGAGGGTGGGGACCATACTGGTATGCTGTGGACAGTGTTCTGTGAGTGTAAAGGTTAGTATTTCTCTCATGATTCAGGCTGTGTTGTATATTCACATTTCTTCATTCCTCTCTCATATTCCCTGTAGCAAGTGTGTATGCACATTGACTCCAACAACTATATATATATATATATATATATATATATATATATATATATATATATATATATATATATATATATATATATATATATGTACATATACATACATTTATATATGTACTTTAACTGACCTTATTATCTACAAGCTGCCAACTAGAATGGCTGTTTCTGTTCACACACTACTATTATGGAAATCCAGTAGTTTTGACAGTAATTTTAAATGACATGCTTTGTGTACTACACATCCTATATTCCCTTTACATTCATCCCTACTATTACATGTTATATTTATTTTAGCACAATGGTTTTGTATAAGAGTCATGGCTTAGTGGTAGGTTGTACTGACTAGTGTTTCCAAGGTCCTGGGTTTGGGACTGACAGTGGGATTTTATTTTGCTTTTGAACTGAGTACAGGACCTGTCAATCAAAGTGACTAAGGCACTTTTAAGCAGTTGTAACCGGGTTAGCGCTGGTTTGCGCGGAGCTCACACATGTGCACTGGCGGTTAGCTCCGCGCACACAAGCGCACACCCGCTTAACCGCTTAACGGTGCTTACTCTGGTGCACACCCGCACTATTTTCTTTGAAAGAAAAGAAAATGGGGAGACAGGAAAGTGGTGAAAAAGGGGTCACAAAGAGGGTAAGACAGTAGGAAAACAAGCTTGGGATGTGCAGGAGGGATGTAGGTAAGGCCCATAGCTGCCCATTTCTTCATCAGCAACAGCTGTGCATATGTATGTAATTTGGTGTGACATTTGAAACCTTCCACCCCTGAGAGAAGTGTCAGGACAACAATAATATTTGTTGTACAGCCAATTGTAATTGATAGGTTCCATGTCCAGCAGACATGTGTGCGGAATGGGCAGCTATGTATGGGCGTAATTTTTGTGGGTACAGAGTGCCCTTTTTTTCAGGTGAGAGTGGTATGTCAGGTGAAGGAAGTCGGTACAGCTGGGGAGGTAGGTTGGGTAGGTAAACAGACAAGACAAACAAGATGCATACAGGGGCGGTGTATGACACGTGTGGGGGGGTTACACAATTGACAGGGACGGAGGTTTGGATATCCAGAGCCCATGAGCACACAGATGGCAACAGTGGAACTGATATCCCCACCCATAGGCAGTTGCCACTGTTCCTTCACTGCCCAGGACGGGGCTGTGCTGGGGGCTGTGTAGGCAGGGCAACAGGCATGCCCATTAGTTGTGCCACCCATGCCTCGACCTGGCATAGGGGCTCAAGAACAGAGTCCCGAATCTCCCTACGCACCACAGTCCGGACGCTACGGAGGGTGAGTGGTGGTTCTCCTCCGGCCACACTTGCAGAGGGGCGAGCCCCATCCCTGCAGCGCTTCCACCCGCAGGTGGCACAGGGCCACCGGAGGAGGGTCCGGACTCGGCACTAGTGCCAGGTGCACTCGCCAGCTGAGGTGGGAGAGGTGGGTCCGCTGGAACCCGCCTTCCCTGTCGTCCTATGTTTTGCATTATGTCATGACAGTTTGGGTTAGTGACATATAATACCATTCACAATTAGTTGTAACAGCATGCATTAGTATTCCCATTAACCAAACACCCAGATATTCACACCATTGAACAGCGTGCATAACACATGCATAATTCGAATGGAAATACACAGTCCAACAACATGCAGGGTTAATTGATGGCAACAGGCCATCAGGTGTGGATGTATGAACAGGGCAGATGCATCAACGGACATGCAAATATATATGACACAACAGGACAAATGTCCAGGGGTATTAATTGTGATTGCACATACCATTTTCACGTGGAATGGGTTATATGTGGTTATAGGGTGGGGTAAAGAAAGTAATATTAACACCTTCGAATAACAATACATATGCTGTACATTTCTAATAGCTACAGTTATATACACACTACTGTTCTAACTACAGTTTCCTATATGATAACTATTTCAACTTGGTGATAGGACTGTTACTGCAACATCAATATACATTTTATTGTTCTTCATACACATTCATATCTAGCTTTGTTCAGCTACATCATCCTGCTACATTTGCTTTATATAGCTGTAGACAAGTGTGGATGTTTGGTATATCAGAAAATCATCATATCTGCATATTGCAGACTGAGAGCAACATATCCAGATTTTGGGATACACATTCCAGATGCAGCAATACTTTGAACAGATTTCGCTGTTTGGTTTTGAATCTCACATGCATTTCATTCTGTCTTGACTGCAGTATACTTTATTCAGGGGTTATTACTACTGTATTGCTGGATTCATGACACTTTCTCACACTCTCTCACTTGCTTTCATTTTACTATTCAGGATGGTACTTACTTCTAGACTTTATTGACATGTTTTACTTGTAGTTATTACAATCCTTTCCAGCAGTCTCACTTCTGTCATGTTTCAGTATTTCCACAGGGATATATTTCACACATGTGATTTCATCATCTTCTGCAGCTATACTTTTCAGCCTGCTGCAGGTTGTGTACTATTTTCTTACAGGTAGGGCATTTTTATTTCAGAATATATGTCAGACAGTTTCATTTTTCGGTTTAACTTACAGGCTGAAACACACTTTTGTAATCAAGCAATACTTGCAGACACTTTCACACTGTTACTTGCAGATTTTATTCCTTACTGACTACACTGCACTCTTTTGCTGACTGTCATACTTTTATATTTCTTTACAGTTACTGGTAGTGGATCACTGACCTGCCTGGTGGCGCAACCGCACCAGCCTATCGCCATAGGCTCTGTGGTTCGGAGAACGGACACCTGCAGCTGTAATATAAATGAAGTAATACTGGAATACACATCTCCATAATATCAGCTAGTTTAATTTCTTACATACATAATTAAATGTTACTTACTCAGTAGTGGGGTGTTGGGTGTTTGCCGGGCCTCCTGGATCCAAAGGTTCAGTTGGTCCTGCTTGCGTCTCTTCAGGTCCACATGGTGGTGACTGACCTGCTCACCAGTCCTTGGAATCCCTGTGGCACTGGTGAGATCATGAGCCAACCGGTCCCACGCCTCGGCCCTGTATGCTCCCCAGAGGACCTGGCCCTGTATGAGTTGGGCCTCATGATTATGGACTAGGAGCCAGACCATGTACCTGGACTCCTCAACACCCCACCTCTGTGCTCAAAAGCAACTACCCTCTCCTACTCCTGTCATTCTGTCTGCAGGTCAGTTCTACAGTCGTTTATGCTGTGTATTCCCACCTATGGGGCTTATATAGTCCGTTTTTCCCACACATATCTGTGATTGGCCATTTTGGAATTGTATCAACTTCAGTAAACCTGCATTGTCATGCTCTAGTTTGTATTCATTCCTATATATTAGCTATTATTGCATTTAAAGGTCCTGCTGTCATGGCTTAGTGGTTCTGTACGTTGACTATGGTGTATAGCATCCTGGGTTCGAACCTGGCCACTGCTTTTTATTTTTCATGACTGTCTAGACATGCTGAGGGATGTGTCTGTGTAAAGGCAATTTTGATACGGCTTGCTCAACGTTGCCCGTCGGTTAGCTTGTTTGCGCGGTGCGCAGCTCCGCACAAACAGGGTACGCTGCTTTAAGCCTCATTTGGCTATCGGCACGCATATTACGCTCAGCTCAGTTAGGGGCACATAGATTTAGCATGTTAGACCACTGCTCAGCTACGGGCACTCATTTTGCACCAGTTAAACCACTGCTCATCTACGGGCAGATGCACTCACTCTGTTAAACTGTAGCTCAGCTATGAGCACATCTGGCATTTTTTATTCTTTTGTTACCTCACATTTCTTCAATATAAATGGGCTATTTCATTACATTTTACATAAATTGTGGTTTTATGTGTACATATTTGTCAGGGACTTGTTTCCTGCTTATTTTGCTAAAAATAAAATTGCTGTTGTGGGGGCTCGAACCATGAATGCCTGCTCTTCAGCCAACATCTCTACTGCTATGCTATTGCTTCCTGGCTTATTTTGCATATTTAGTTCTTATACGCTTTCCCACTGACTGCTAACTGTAGCTGCGCTACGGGCACGCCCGCGCAAACGAGCGCACTCACGGTTAAACATTTTTACAATTTAAAAAAATATATAAAACGTATTTATTTATATGTTTTCTGTTCATAGTCTGTGGGGGCATGTGTTGTGTTCTGTTTATTCACATTTCCATGGACTCTGTCGTGGGTGTTTACTTTGGGTACTTTTCCTCTTCTGGGGGCGTGTCCGCTTACAGGGCTCGCCCTACAGACACGCCCCCTACTGTCTTACACGGACCGTGTTGGCCTTAAGTGTGATTTAGCATGCTCTCATGAATATGCAGAGCATGCTGACATCACTCCATTTAACTGCAGCCTCCGTGTATGAGTTATAACTCTTACATGGAGGCTTCGTGAATCCTGCCCATTATCTTGAAACAAAGTGTTGGTGAATAATGACTTATTTTCCCAATGGGCCATGATAGCTTTGGCAAAACTGCCACCACAGGGAGACCCCATGGCGACACCAGATTTCTGCAAATAAAATTGACCCTCAAAGGCCATAAAGTTGTTAGTCAGGACTATCTCAAGTAACGCTTCAATCAGATAAATGGTGTTTTCTCCTATATTCTTAGTAGATAGAAAATCCCTAATCCACTCTATACCAATCCTTTGAGGGATGATAGTATAGAGATCCTTGATGTCGATTGTCAGAAAACACGCGTTTTGCTGATATTTCAAGCCATTAATGTTTTTCAGGAATCCCCATGAATCTTTGCAAATTTGGGGCTCACTTTCAACTAATGGTTTTAACACGCTGTCACAACCATATGTAATTGACACACGACCATCAACAATGGGTCTAAAAGGGGGGTCATTTATAGCTTTATGAATTTTGGGAGTGCCAAACAGGGCTAGTGTTTTAGGTGCTATCATAGATAAATACTGATGCAAATCTATGTCCGTAAGGCCTTCTAAAAATAAATCTTCTAACATGGACCTGATCTTTTTATATGCTGAATTAACTTCATTCAAGGTAACCTGTGTGTAAGCAACAGTATTAAGATGTTTAACCATACTATCCACTTATATGCAATGGTCCATAAACACCAAGCCCCCACCCTTATCAGGCTTCATGACCCTTATATTGCAATCATTTAACAAGTTTAAAAAGTCATATTCAAGTGGACTAATGTTGTTATTAGTGTTTTTCTGATAATTCTTCTTATCATTAATAGCCCTAAGATCCATTTCACACATTTTCTCAAAGACACTCAGATTTGGGTGTAAAGGTGGATTGAATAAACTCGAAACTCTAATAGAATTGACCATACTAGAACTCTTCCCCCAAAAACAAATTAAGATTTAGCTTACGAACAAAGAGTTTCAAGTCAATGACAGTTTTGGCTATGTCCATATTCTTCCTGGGGACAAAGGTTAGTCCTTTTGATAGAAAGTCTACCATCTCTTGGTGGACATCCAAGATAGTATAATTGTAGATCTTGAAATCACCCTCCGAACTTGTATGTATACGGGGTTTAGAGCCAAAGGCATCGCTAGGGACTATCTCCTCCTCTGTCTCCTTCTGTTCCTTGTTTGGGTTTGGTTCCGGTTGAACTGCCGATTGTTTTGTTGAACGTTGGAATTTGGCCGAAAACCCTGCTGTTTAGATCCATCGATCCTGTTGGTATTGTTGTTAAAACGTCTATTTTGGTTATTATTACCGACAGCGTTATTTTCTCTGCTGTTGTTATTGTTAAGCCTCTCACTTCGCCTTAAAGGCTGCACATCCCCATTTTCATTAGAAGGGGTGCTAGAAGAAGGATCTTGAGTTTCTCCTACCCCATTGTCAGTGTTTTAAATCCCTAAATTTCCCAAAGAAACATTAGATACATTAAGCGGAGGCTTAGGATAAGCTCTATTGTTAGAATAGTCATTCATGTCCCTAACTATTTTTCTCTTTTTAGTGATAAGCAGTTTATCCATTGATGCCTCTATACTTGAGAAAAATCTACAATATTCGTATTTATATCTAGGAAAGTCGCTATGGGTTTTGATGGCATGCTCCAAAATCTCTAGTTCAGCTTTTAAAATACTAATATCTGTGTTATAAAAACTGATAAGAGACTGTAAAAATTCCAGTCCTTTCCAGTCAAACAGTTCAATTAATTCCCAGTGAAACACAGAATTTTCCACCAAACCCGGTGGATAGCGCCACTGGTGCAGTCCTTTCGGTATAATTTTTTTCTCAATGCACTCCTGCAAGTACGAGACTTCAAGCTGCAACTTTCTACATTTGTATAACTTAATATCCAATGCACATTTGATGTTGTTTTTTGTATTTGGAATTTCAATTTGTATTTTTAATAATATTTTTAAATTATGATGTATATTTGACTGTTATGTTTCTTGAGAAGTATGTATAATATATAATTTTTTAAAAGGTAGAGGCGTTTTTACCATTTGCTAATAGTTTTTAATAATTAGCTTACTCAACAGTAATTTATTGACACTCTTAATTTGTGTATAAAAGGGATGTTAATTGATTTATTCACTTTTTGTCTGAGGAAGGTGAGGCAAGGTCCTTACTGAAAGCGCTTACATTAAACGTTTCTTATTTATTTGCCGGCTCTTATAGTATACGTTTTGCTCCTTACCCAAACACAGCAATTCAGCAATCTATACACCCATCAAGAATCTTTCTGGCTCCAAAAAGGCTTAATTTTCAATTGATCCAGACTTACAACTGCAGCACTCTGAATTTTCTACCACTAGATGAAGTTGTCCATTGCTATAACCATGCCACTTAAGCATCTTTAATTCTCACTCGGGCACAAAGGAGTCAAATACACTCCAGCCTTCTAGCTCAGTCTACCTACCAAACAACTCCTACACCTATGAGACATAGCATAGAACATCTGGCAAAAGGATAAAACCACAAACATCTGTCAACATTACCATCACCTTTGTAATAAAGCCAAAGTCCAAATAAATTCAGACAAAAAATGTATTTCCTCTCCCAACAAAACCACCACACTAAAATCCACCAAACCTTTCTAGTCTACAATTCCCAAACATTTAAACTGAGACAAATCCTCACACTAACCCTCTACCTACTGAATCTGACTTCATTGTAGTTTGTTCCTTCAACACATACATCATCAATACTGCTACCTCATTTCAAACTCTAATCATAGTACAAACTCATCTACAGCTCCCACATGCCATACGGAAAATACTCTTTAATTCTAACCAGTCTGCACCAAAATAATTAAACAGTGTGTCACAAAAAACTAAAAGTCTCCACCACAGCCCCAGATAACCTCCCCACATAACATCTAAAATTAGCAGTTGAAAGCTTAGCTTATCCTGTATCTATCTTAATTAACAGCTCAATCCAGGAAGCATATCCCCCTCCATTTTGAAAAAAAAAATCCTTCATCCTCCCATTATACAAAGCTGGCCCATCCTCTGATATTTCTAACTTCAGATGCAAAGCTATTCTATCACCACTCTCAGATATATTAGAGAAATGTATCTACTCACAACTGCTAGCTTTCCTCCTCAAACACAGTCTTCTCTCACCATGCCAACATGGCTTTTGGCCCTCTTACAGCACCAACCCAGATTTTCTCTTATTTATTAACAATGCAAATAGCATAAAATCTGGGTTGGTGCTGTAAGAGAATCCAAAACTCCCAGCCTCCTCAGTCTTCACAAACCTCTCTAAACCTTCTGCTGATGCTGCTTCACACCTCCTTCCACTTCACAGATTCTCCAAAATAGGTAACCAGACAAAGCCATTCTGTGATTTAAATCTTCCCTTCACCATAGAATGCACATTGGCTACAGGCTTCCTCCACATCCTCGTCAACTCAGTCAGTGTCCCATAAGTATCTGTCCTCAGTCTACTTCTCTTCAGTGTATTCATCAACATCTGCCCACTTCACTAACCAATTCCACTCTGATCCAGTATGCAGACAACTTCAGCATTTTCTGTTCAGTCTGTCTATCTCTGAACAAAAATCACTCAACGCTCCTTCATATCTGTAGAAAACCTGATGCTGGAATCTCATCTAGTCCTAAATCCCCCAAAAAACAAAACGTATGCTCTTCACACCTAAACCGGTATCAGCACTGCTCAGCCCACTTACCCTTCAATCATCTGATGGCACATTAATTAATTTAGTCCACCACACTAAACCACTTGGAATGACTACTGATGAACACCTAAAATTTGATCTACACATTCACCAAGTAACCCATAAGACCAACCAAAAGTTATGTATGCTGTATAGAGCCAAATATTTTTGCCTGATCAAGCACAAAAGCCTAGCATTGCTGCTGCTGACTTTATCCCTCCAAGACATATGCCTCAGCAGTTTTTACCAGTCTACAATAAACAGAACTCACCAAACCTGAACAATCATACAACAAGGTTGCACAGTTTGCCACAAGCCTTCCTAACAGTACACACTACTGTAGAGCTCTCAAAAGGCTTAACTAGCTTCAACTTCCCAAACCTCATCAAAACAACTAATTAAAATTAGCTCAAAAATCCCCCACAAGCCACAAACCTGTCCCTCTCTCAGCAGTCTATTGCATTCATATATGCCTTCTTATACTCTCCTTTCATCTGAAAAACGTTAGGCAAATGTGTCTCCATTACACAGCTCTCATGGGGATTTTATATATGCTTGCCACATGGGGAAACAGTGGCCCTCCTTCTTCCATATAAATACACTGAAAGTCTGAAACAAGAAACAAAATCCTTCCTTCCTTCCTTTCTTCTGGACACATAGCAATGTCACTGCTCAGAATCACCTGACTAGCTCTTCCTAATCTTTCCACCTCTGTCCACACAATAACATACTGCTACCACCTGCTACAGGACATCTGTTGTGCAGCCTCACCTCTTGAAAAGTCAACAATCATCAGAAAGCACCCATAATATATTACTGATTATCTCAAGGCATTCATCTACTTCTTATCCTAAGCACATATCTCTCTGACCACCACGCCCTTCACTGAATATCTTCTACTATATATTCACTACTAGCTCATCAGTCATACAACATCATATCTATGTTTCCTCTCACTAATCTGCTTCTCTATCCCTATTCAAGGTTCTGTTTTCCACAACACAATATATCATTCTCTCCCTCTCTTCATTCTTTCATAGTTGTATCAGCCCAACCTGGGCATCCAATAATCATTACCAACCTCACTACTTAAGTGCCTATCTATCTCCAATACTGTCTTTTTATAAAAAGTCCCTTTAGAGTATATGCACTGTACAGTGTAACAACTAAAACTGTCTTTGTGTTATTTCTTTTTTTATAAAAGATTCACTGTAATGTATGTGAATGTATGTGCACTAGACATCCCCATCAACCTCTTTACA
This sequence comes from Protopterus annectens, assembly GCF_019279795.1. NCBI lineage: Eukaryota > Metazoa > Chordata > Ceratodontiformes > Protopteridae > Protopterus > Protopterus annectens. Next base: position 429,335,967 of record NC_056731.1, on the reverse strand, counting down.
CCAGAAATCTGGATAAAGCCAAAAATAATAGGGCAACAAAGGCCCAAAAATAGGGAAAACATTTAAATATTGTTCTCATATGCTTAGAAAGTTGCTAGAATAAAAGGTTTTATGCCAGCATACATTTTCTGAAGGATATGAATTCTAAAACTTAGATATCTGCCATTATTTATTGACTTCAATGATTTGCCAGAGAACTACACATTTTAAGAGGAGCAGAACAAAGTTATGAGGCAAAGATCTAGGCATTCTGTGAAAATCTGGGCAGTTGGGAGATCTGGCACTAGAATGTTATCCCCAAAAGTTTCTTTGTGTAATTTATATAAAACATTCACTTTAATGTATGTGCATTTACACACTGGAATTAATTTATTGTTGAAATCCTCATATGTCTCTGTTATAACATTACAAATGCATTTGCTTTAACAGATGTTTTGCACATTATCATAATAACTTTGTATACATAACCATGGAACCTTTCTCTCTGAGCTTCTGCTTATAAGGGTTTTAATTCTCCATCAGACTTTCCCAGTAAACAAGTGTAAATAAATAAAATAAATAAAAAAACAAATATCTTTTCATAAGTGACTTCAACTCTCCCAAATAAACTGGCAAGCATATATTATCAACAACAAATATGCCTAGAGATTTCCTGACTTCATAGATGCCACTATAGAAGACCTAATTGTCTCCTGCCCAGCAGAGTTGCTAGTCTTCTAGAGCTTGTCTTTACAAACATTTCCTACAATCGCTGCTTCCCACTACTTATTCCCTCGTTAAGTTAAATCTGACCATCTCATCGTGACCTACTCTCTGAAAACTTGCCCTAAAATCATTTTTTACTATTTGTTGATTTTTTGTTAATCACATATAGTATTGCTCCCCAATAGCCTTGTACCTGTGGTTGTTGCCTGCTTCTCCGCCTGCTGTCTCTTTAGATAGATGTATTCTGGCATCTTTACCAGTCTGACATAAGCATAATGGCAAATTAAAAAATAAACCCACCACATCAACAAGCTCTGTAAGAAAATGAAAACCCCCTGACTATCCCCAAAAGATGTCCACATAACATGTCCACATCATAATTATAAAAGGAATTTCAGACTGACAGGTTTGTCAAGATTACCATTAGGAAATAGATGGCCAACTATGATCTTAGGGTTGCAACCAGTCTAAAACACCACCATAAGGCTTTCTTCAGCTATATTGAGAAGCCTAGAAATAACCAACAATTTGTACTGAGTCTCTCTAATAGTACCCCTTTCTCAGACTCATAGGATGGTGCTAATATTCTTGCAGACAAATTCTCATCCAAATTTAAGCCAGCTACACTACCCTCTGTCTTCCCCATCCCCCAGCCCCCTTATTTTCCAAAATAAAGTCACTTCAGGCCAAGTCCGTTGGACACTTTCCAAAGCTAAAGACTACTTCTATGCATTCTAAAAATACCCCTAAATATCTGTTGAGAATTGTAAATCCTGTCTAAAAAAACCTCTTCAGCTGACTCTCTTCTCCAATCACATCCCGGAGGTATGGAGAACAACTGTTGTGGTGCCTCTGCATAAAAGTAGCCCTTCTGCTGACCCTGGATATTACAGACATAAACATCTTGTTAGTATTACTTGCAGTAATGTGGACCATATTATAGCAGGACTAATAAACAATGATATAGGTGATCACATATCCCCAGATACATGCCAGTTCAGGCGACAGCTTAACGACAGAAGATTTTATTTTACGTTACCTCTGGACCCCATGTTACAATTTGAAAAACTTATTGATTATTTTCTTATGGAATCTAGTAAGAAGGACTTGATTGTTGAGCAGTTGGGGGGTGCCCCCCACACCCCCCCAACTATATATACTAACTCCAGGATCGCACTACAGTGGGGAAAAGGGCATATACCTTTTACTTGCCTTAGAGTACTCTACACAGTGCCATATATACTAACTGCATTTCAGTGAAATGAGATTCAGTGAAATGAGTTTTCATTAATTTGTATTTTCAGTGATGTGGTCGGGGTGAAATGAAATTCAGTGAAATGAGATTCAACAAAGCAAAGTAGACCCGTTTACACACACACACACACACACACACACACACACACACACACACACACACACACACACACACACACATACACACATGTGACCATCAATTACAGCCCTTTGAATGACTATGTGCTTCTCAGATATTTGCTTTTGATAAAATGAATGAGAAAATGCGTATATAATGATGCTGACATTTATTTCAGATAGCTGTAGTGAGAAACTTACATTGCAACCCAATGTAACCCACATGGCCTCCCAACATCTTACCTTAAGAATCAAAAACAAAAACCCAGACTTGGGAATACATTTTAAATATTGCTGTTAGAAAGTTGTTACTATAACACTTTTTGCATTAGCAAGCATTTTCTGAAGAATATGAAGTCTGAAACTCGTGTTTGTCATTATTTAGTCACTGCAGTCCACAGCAATTATGCCAAAATACCAGAAAATTTAAGAGGAGCAGATCACAAATATGAGGCAAAATTGAAGACAGTTGATACACACACACACACACACACACACACACACACACACACACACACACACACACACACGCAAATACATTACATAGTTATTATTTTTAAAAGACAGTGCTACTGCAGAAAAAAATAACAGAATATTCATATTGTGTTGTCACTTATGCACGTTATACAGCTTGAATTCATACAAGTAATGGCAAGTCAACCAGATGCATGGCAGGCAACAGGAAAATGGTGGTACATTTTATGTTGTTCATTGTACAGGAATGGTGGGAACACTGTTTCTGTTTTGTTTACTGATGAAATGTCACAGACCTTTGCAATCATGATTATAACTGCGTAACCTTTACATCAGCAACAAATTTGTGTTCATTAATATAACAGATTTGTGAAAAACAGTATATAGATCAAGAAACTTTGATCTGTTTGGAAAAAGAAACATCTGAGGAAGTGTGAACATATAAACAACAAAACATAGAGATATTTGAAAAGTATAAGAAAGAAATGTGGACATGGGAAAGAAAGAGAGATTTGATATGGTGTAATATTTATGCAAAGGAGAAAGCCAAATTAATTAATATAAAGAAGGCAGCCCCAAAGATATTTTAATAAAAAAAATAATATCACAAAGATGAAACATAGAAAAGAAGCTTAGTAAAGTAAAAGTTAAAAAAATAGAAGTTGAAGTTATGCAGTGAAGGATTTGATGTAGAAGGTCTAACACAGGTTACATCACAGCATGATATAGTGAGTCCCCAAAGTAAGAAAAAACAGGAAGATCAGGAGACATCTGAAGAAGAAATATGGACACGGGAAAGAAAAAGATATTTAATATGGTGTAATATTTATGCAAAGGAGAAAGCAAAACTAACCAATACAAAAAGAGCAGCACCAAAGATATTTGAAGAGAAATACAGGCAAAGGAATCCAGACATGGAAAACTTTACAATACAAAAAATAAGACAAAGAGGTAAAGCAGAAAAGGAAATTAGTAATGGAGAAGTTAAAGAAATAGAAATTGAGGTTATGGAGTACCTTCAAAGTGAAGGATTCAGTGTAAAAAATCGAATGCAGAAAGCACCACAACAGAATTGAGCAATGGATATCCAAATCAAGGGGAAACCAGTGGAAAAGGAAGCAAACTGGTCAGGTGCCATATCAAGATATTTTGGAGCCTTCCTCAGGAAACCAGTATAAACTTTCACTTGAGGTTAGACGGCAAGGAAAGGAACAGGAAACTGCGGAAACTCCAATGCAGTCAGTGTTGAGGAGTGATAGGCCAATGAGTTCCCATATGACAGAGCAATGGATGGCACAGGATGAAATTGAAGAGAACGTGCCACAGGAAGATGCTATACAACTTTCTGTAGAATGCCTGCAGGAAATGGAAAACAAGGAATGTGCCCTCAGTCTGGAAGAAAATGAGCTAAGAGAAGAGTTGCTTGATTTAATAGACATGGATAGATATATTAAGATCAATGAGCGAAGTAGACTGCAGAAGGTCAATAAAACCCCAAAAGTCAGAAGTCTGATAAAAGAAATGAATGCAGTAATTAGGACTGTCCATAGAGATCCATGTGATATAACAGAAGTAAACATGATATATTACTGTGCTGCTAAATTAATAACTGATGAAGTTCTACCACTAGAACACAGGGTAGCGAGGGAAAGGAAGGGGAGACATTGAATACCATCATGGAAGTATCGAATAAAAAAAACTATAAAGCAATTAAGACAAGAAGTGTCACTGTTAGAAGACTATAGAAGAGGGAATAGATCAACAAAAATACTAAGAAAGATAGATGTGAAAAAAGCAATGCGCAGTATTAGAACAGACCAGGATCTATCATGCACTATCGCAAATAAACTAAAAATGTCAGCACAGGTGGAAAAACTTAAAAGATACACAGATAAATATGAAGGAAAAGAACAAAATAAGCAATTTATTGATGACCTAAAAAAGTTTCATATAGAACTGGGAAACAAGGTAAAAGGAATTGAAAGGCCACCAAAAAAAGAGAAAAGGGAATAGATACATTTTGGAGAAGTATCTATGAAGATCCCATGGAACATAACAAAGATGCTAAATGGATAGAAGAAGTAAAAGAAATAATAAGATGTTTAAAGGTACAGAATATGAAATGGGATGAAGTAACAGCCAGAGAGATTCAAACAAGTTAAGAAAAGCCTCTAAGTGGCAAACCCCAGGCCCAGATGCAGTACCTAACTTTTGGTTAAAAGTATTAACATCTTTGCATGAAGATTTAGCCATGAGTAAGAACTATTCATATGTGCACCCCAAACAGACACCATCCTGGCTAACACAAGGCAAAACAATGCTCCTGGTTAAGAGTGAACCTGCAAGCTACCCTAAAAATTATAGATCAATAACTTACCTTCTGGTGACATATAAACTATACACGGGAATTGATGCTGACAGAGTTTATAGTCATTTAGAAAAAAACTCAATTATGGCAGCAGATCAAAAGGACAATAAAAGAAAGTCATATGGAAGAAAGGACCATTTGCTGTTAAATAAAGTTATACTGGAGAATTGTAAAAAGGGGAAGAATTTAAGTATGGCATAGATTGACTATAAAAAAACATTTGATAGTATCCCACATTCATGGATAAAAGAGTGCTTAAAAATGGATGAGATATACCCTACACTGATCAATTACATTACAGTGAACATGAAACAGTGGCAGACCACTTTGCAATTAAGCCATGATAAAGGACAGATTATTATCCCAGGGATAAAAATTGAAAGGGAGATATTCCAGAGTGACTCTCTGTCACCGTTGCTATTCTGCCTTGCCATTAACCCATTAAGCTGTTTACTTAACAGCTTAGGCCATGCTATAATTTGGCTCCTAGAAAACAACAAAGTGTAAAGACTTGTCATCTTCTCTTTGTCAATGGTTTAAAACTGTATAGCTCATCAGATGAGGAACTGAAAGCACAGATGCAGGTTGTCAAAACTTTTTCAGATAATATAAGAATGTCATTTGGTCTTGATAAGTGTGCAAAAGCAACCCTTAAAGTAGGAAAACTACAGCACCAGGAAAACATCAGTTTGGGACAAGAATGTAATATAAAAGAACTTGAGCAGGAGGGAGTGAATAAATATTTGGGAATTAATGAAGGATCAACAATAAAACATGAACAATTGTGAATAAAACTTAGTAAGGCATACTTTAGAAGACAAATTAATTCTTAAAACAGCGCAGACATCTAGGAACAATATCCAAGCTATAAACCAATTTGCTTTTCCTGTCCTAATTTACAGTTTTGGAGTAACTGACTGGCCCCAAAATGTGCTGGATAGATTAGACAGGAAAACAAGAAGGATGCTGCATGCTCAAAAAATTATTTATAAAAATCAATGTATACCAAGATTATATATTCCCCGTTCAGATGGAGGGGTGGGCCTCCTTAAAATTGATTACATGTATAGATCTGCAATCGTGGGACTCCACACATATCTGCTGACCTCACAGGACCCAAACATAGTGAAAGTTTTGAAACATGAGGAGAATAAATCTAAGATTACTTCTCTGCTTAACTTAGCAGAAGCATATCGGCATCAAGCAGGAATGGAAATCAAACCAGAAGTAGATAAAAATCAGGCAGCAACTGAATGTGCCAAAAACAAAAGAAACAATATAAGGTAAAGGACCAGATGAGAAGGCAAAAAATGTGGAAAAAGCATAAATATAGTTGCAAGTATAGAAAACTTCTGGAAGGACCTCATGTTGATCAGGAATGAATGCAGGAATGGTTAAGGAGAGGTGAATTTAAACCAAGAGATGAAAGGTTAATACTGGCAGCCGAAGATAGTGGGCTACATATACACTGGTATACAAAGACCATTGAACATGTGGGAGAAACAGACAAATGTAGGTTTTGTAAAACCGAATTGGAAACAGTTGCACACCTCATTGCTAGTTGTGACATAATAATGGCAGAAGGACTGTATACTGAAAGGCATAATAATGTGGCAAGATGTTGCACTGGGGATTGTGCAAACAATATGGTACTGAAGTGGCTGAACACTGGAAACATGAGCTACAAAGCACCATAGAAAATAATGAAGTTTATATCACATGGGATCACCCATTACCAGCAGTTCAAAAGATAGATGGTAGAAAACTGGATATAGTGGTCCAAGAAAAGAAGACAAAAGTAGCATTGATTATTGAAATTGCTACAGCCAGTGACTACAGTGTCTTGCGTACAGAGAGACACAAAGTCATAAAATATCAGGATCTGCAGGCAGAAATGAGAGCAATGTGGAAGAAAGATACCCAGACAATTCCAATAGTTACAGGAGCAATGGGTCTTATAAAAAAGAATTTACAATTGTATTTAGATATGTTACCAAGCCATGTAACACAAATTGCAGAAGGAGTCATTACTGGGCACATTGTGGGTGCTGCAAAGAGCACTACTGGCTGACATCAAAGAGTGAAACAATACTAATTTCATGAACTTGAATCGTACTTTGACTTGGGAATGGGGTACATTCCTGTAATGGTATTAGAAACCCAAAAGACTTGGAGAAATTAAAGCAGCAGCAAAAGCATTATAATACTGGATGAATGACTGGCAAGGCTGATGGGACCCGCAACCTAGCAGCAAGCCCTAGACAGCTGCTTAAGGAGTCTAGTGCTAGACCCAGCTATGTGCACTTGTACCTAACTACACATGCATATCAGTATATCTGTATAGCTTCCTGATTGTCTGTAATGCCCACATTCCATTCTCCATTCTCTATTCCCAGTTTCACAGTGTTTTGCACAAGTAGCTCAATATCCCTCTCCCTATGCTATCATCCACCTGTGTTATAGCATGTATGAATGTATGTCAGTATCCACATATATACATATGTATGTCTTCCTGACTGCATGCCTGAGTTCCATTTGTGCAGTCCTTATAATTTCCAAAAGCATTTAACTATACCCATTCCCATGAAAAAGT
>NC_056731.1:429285956-429323456 GCF_019279795.1 Protopterus annectens | reverse complement strand
TTCTCTTTGCCTATACTCTAATATCAGTTCCTGGTAGGGAAGGCAGTCTGTAACCTACAATCCAAGCATCTTCTTGTCCTTGTCCCAGTCTAGTACCTCTCTGTCTCTAGATATTTGTTCTCATTACCTAGGCTCCTTTGCCAGTTTTCTCCAGTAAATTCCTGTCTCCTCCTGCCTATTTTCTGTATTCTTATTTGTAGTTATCCCTTTGGCAAAATCTCCTTAGTACATTCCAGTGTTGCTTAATTCTTAGAATACTTTGTGCAACTTTATGAATATAATATTCTGTATGCTTGTTATTAGTTTCCTTAAGGAACTGCAACCAAAATCCCACTCATGCCTTAGCCGAAGCACCCCTACTTCATCATCATTCCTTTCTACTTTGAATTATAAACTCTGCTTGTGTTATGTATATGAGACTTAACTGTGTACCTCTAAAATTTCTCTTAAAATCAAATAATTTTAAACAACTTTGTTCCCCTTTCAGATAAATTCATTCAACTCTTTATTAATTATTGTTCACAATTTCTCCTCTGGTTGATAAAATTATGCCTAACCTATGCATAGAATAAAGGGACTCAAACATTTTCACTGCTTGTATCTTACTATCCAAATTCATAAACTAGAGCTTCCAGTTTCTCAGTTTTTGTATTATCATTTGTTTAGTCTCTTCCTACATATCCTTAACAGCTATAACAGAAGCCTTTTTAATCCATACTTCTAAATAAGTCATCTTGTCATGTCCCCATAAATATGGATATTGCTGAACTGGTTCATGAGTGGGTACAGAATTTATGTTTATAGCCTTTGTTTTATCTTTATTACATAATATCCCCAAAAGAGTTGAGATTATCCCAAAATCTTCCACAACATGTTCTTTTTTGGATTTATCAAGTACAAAATAATGTCATCTGCAAATAAAGCCACATTTTCTTGATTACCATTCCAGTTCTATCCTTTACCTTCTGAGCTCCTTGTTTTCTTTCCCAGTATCTCTAAATATAAAGCAAATAAAGGGAAAAGAGGACACAGCTGCCTGGTTTGTCTGTTCAAGCACACCTTATCAGACAGGAACCCTTTAGCTTTAATTTATGCTTCTGATCCTTTGTATAGTCACTTAATAAACTTTATTATTGTATCAGGAAATGAAAATGCTTCCATTGCCTTGCTCATAAAAAAATTCCCAGATTACTCTGTTGAATGCTTTGTCTGCATCAAGACCCATCAAATATTTCTTACATTCTGCTTCCCTCTGAATCATCACTGTTCTGTTAATGTTGTCAAAAGTTTGCCACCCCTCTACAAAACCACACTGATTCATATCTATCAGTTCTGGCAACACCACTGCAATACTCTTAACTAGTACAGACATAAAAACTTTATAGTCATGATTTCAAACTGAAATGGGTCTATATTTAGCTGGTCTTTACCCTGTTTAGGTAATACAGCCATTATAGCTTTCTTCCAAGATGGTGGTTCATCCCCTCCTATTAAAATGCTGCAATACTACTAATATATATAATATTCCAGAACTTTATTACTTTTTATCCCCATAACTTCCCAATTTATACATAATTATTAGTCCCTTGTGATTATTTCTGTCAAAAGTTCCTTAATCTCTATAAAAGGGATTTTTTTGGTGGAATATAAATACATGCTAGCATAATCCTACTCCCTTGTCAACAGCCCTTACTACCACAAATCTGCCATTATTATCTTTTTCCCCCTCTTCTGTCACTATTGGAGCCCCTCAAGCAATCAATAGTATTACTCTGCTTTTCCCTTGTCCCTGATATTCTGCTGCATATCCATCATGCTATCCTTTCTTTGTCAAAGTCACATGCTCATTTTCCTGCAGTATTGCTATTTGCACTCTGCCGTTTAATACTCATTCATTTTTGCCTATATTTGTAAGGTTATTTCTATTCCAGGATGATATATATATATATATATATATATATATATATATATATATATATATATATATATATATATATATATAAACACTATTATTCCATCTATTATACATGACAACTTTTTTGAATGTGTATTTCCAACTTTTGTCTTACATGCACTCACTATTGTTTGACAAGCTAATCTTTTATACAGTTGTTATTTTCCTCATCTCCGTCTGAATCTATATCACATTTTCAAGACCCTTTTCTTTAATAAAAACCCTCAAACAAAAAACTAAATATATTTTCAGAACACTCCATCCCCTATTAACTTAGAAGAAATACACTAGTTAAAACTATTTACATTTTCAACAAATGATATTTAACTCTCCAGATAAGAACAATTACCCCAAATCAGCAGTTACCCCTTCAGGCATAACATAATCTAAAATTAAAGGCCATGTATAAAGGCACAAAACAAACTTTTCACTGTTCAATCAACAGGTTGGCAAAATTAATCATTATTTTTTTTTTTGCCAGACTGTTAATTTAACAGTTTAACAATTACACAATTCATACATAATTACTTAGCTATGCTAATAATTAGAGCGGGAACCCAAAATGACATAAGCTCCTCCTGACCGTCCATTAATATTAATGCCATAAACATTACTCTGTTCAGTCTTCTGCTTTTGGAAGAAATCTTTACAGCTATGCATTTTTCTAAAGGCTGCAAAAAGAACTTGGGCAGGATTCACGAAGGCTTGCACGGAGTGTAAGAGACGTGCAACACTCCATGCAAGCCTCGCGATCCAGGAACAGCCCTAAGCTCCGTGTAAGAGACCAGCTAAAACGTCTCTTACACGGACTGGGCATGGACATGCTAAATACCTCACTTGCATCCGAAAGGTATGCAAATGAGGTATATTAGCGATCCACGAAGCAGAAACCAGGCCGTAGGAGCGTTTTAGCTGCAGAAATGTACTCAGTTGACAGCTGAGTACATTCCTGCAATTTCGACAAGGGAGCCGTGGCAGCGCCAAAAAAAGGTTGCATATGACTCAGGCAGCATGCCAATGGCCAAATATGTGGCCATTGGCAATACAACCCAATGCCAAAATAATAAAATTATAATTTTTGGATACTGAATCTCACAGTCACATAGCAAATGAGCACAGTCTGAGTAGTGTAAGAGATACATAAGGGGGAGGAATAGAGTAGGAGATAGGTGACATCACAGGGGGGAATGGTAGAAAGAAATGCAGTTCATTGGAGGCCAGTGTAACATGACAGATGACAGGCACAGATCATGGAAAGAGGTGTGCCACTAGATAAGTCATGGAAAGTCAAGAAATGGAAGGTGTACACTGTTACTTACACCAAAGTTTCTTGCTGAGCGTGCATGCGCACGTATGCACGCCATGAAGCGCGAGTAGGACAGTGTGCGTGCGTGTAAAGTAGTCTGAGCATGTTTGAGCGTGTTGGGAGATGTTTAACACTGTTTGCGCGGGTGTGCGTGCGTGTAGGGAAGGCTGAGTATGTTGGAGGCTGTTGGCAGACGTGTAACAGTGTTTGCGCGGGTGTACGCGCGTTTTAACCCAGATAAGTAGATTCTGAACCGTGTAAGCACGTGTGCACGCGTGTAAGCCACTGTGAGCGTGTTTCTGATGGTATGCACATTGCTCCCCCCAGAGGAAACAGAGAGGAAAAAGGAAGCAATAGAATTAATAGGAAGCTAGCAGGGATAACTGCTGAAGCTAGCAGGTGAAAACAATTAGAAGGAGGCAATTACACAGGCAGAATAGTAGCCCAGCCCAGCACTTAAAACTCTGCAAACAGTAGTGCAGGATGTTTCCCTTAAGAGACACTGCAAGACAGGAGTAAGCTAATAGAAGTGAAAACTGAAAAAGATGAACTCAGAGCAGAAATGTTAGGGGCTGCCATAGCTGTCATAATGAGACATAGGTGACTTGCTGTGGGTGGTGACAATGCAGATGGTGCCAGACAACCCACAGTGAGGAGACGGAGAAGAGTGTACAGGCCCAGCATCACCAACCACGGATTACATGAGCTGGAGATAGTAGAGCGCTATAGAGTGGACAGAGAGCTCCTGCAGCAAATTGTTGAGCTGTGCAGGCCACACCTCACACACAGAACCAACAGAGGGGAACCCATCCCAGTGGAAACCAAGGTATGTGTTGGCCTAAGAATACTAGCAACAGGTACCTTACAGAGACCAACTGGCGATATGATGGGGATATCACAGGCATCAGCCTCCAGGGTACTGCACCAGTTCCTGGATGCCATGTCAGCACATGTCGGTGATCATGTATATTTCCCCAATGCCCGTGAGCTATTGGCCAGCAATATGCGTCTCTTCCATCAAATAGCAGAATACCCTGAGGTACTGGGTGCAATAGACTGCACGCACATACGCATCAAAGCACCAGCCGGTGAGTGGGGTAGGGCCTACATTAACCGCAAGGGCTTCCCCTCCATCAACTGCCAGGTCATGTGTGATGCCCAGGGCATAATAATGAATGTGTGTGCTGGCTGCCCTGGGAGTTATCACAATTCCCACATCTGGCATTTGACACAGCTGTACCAGACATTTGCCAATGGGGACATCCCGCACGGACACCTAGTGGGGGATGCATGTTATGCACTGGAGCCGTGGCTGATGACACCCATCAGAAATGCACACACACCTGAACAGGAATGCCATAATGAGGCACACGCACAAACACGTAATGTAATAGAGCGTGTGTTTGGGCTGCTCAAGTCACGGTTCCGGAGTCTGGACACATCTGGTGGAGCCTTGCAGTGCACACCAACTACATGTACCCAAATTGTCATGGTATGTGCTATGCTACATAATATGATCTTGCGAAAACAGCTGCAGCAGGACCAGCATAGGGCCGGGCCAAACAGCCCCCCACCATTGCCAAGGCCATCACAGGCAGAGCGTGACTCAGAGGAGGAACAACCTGAGCCTGCCCCAGTAGGCAGAAGGAGGCGTGCCTAGTATGCCCTGGCCTTGGCAAAGAGGCAACGCATAGCACATACACTGTCTCAGTAGGAACCCTGGGAATGATACCCCCTCTGACTCACTCAAATAATAACATGGATGCCTAAAATGACATGACCTGCTCGCAAACATGTACAGGGAAGTGTAATATGCGCATCCAACAGAGGCAGCCCTGCAGCACCACCTGAGGCATGAATGCTATGTGTTAAGTAATGTAACACCATGTACTATATGCACACCTGAGCATCCTGACTAACATCCACCCTCACCAAGCATGAAGCCACAAAATGAAGATGGGATGATCAAGTGCAATAACTGGCTGAAGTAATGCAGTCAGTCAAAGGGGAGCCAATGTGTTTCAGGCTGGGAAGATATGCGGAGCTTGACATGATGCACCACCTGCTATGGGTGGCGTGCACCTATCATGCCATGCCCCATGGATACCGGCAAAGGCTGTCAGTACCCACAGCATGCCCTGAATAGGTAAGTCTCAAAACACAAACCCACCTTCATAGGTTCTACAAGGGATAGGAACCTAGATGTAATGCTACCCAATGACAGATGTATAAACAGCAAGATGTGTGCAGTGTAAACGCACACAGTATGGAGAATGTAGATACCAGTCCTGTAATAGAGAACTGGGTAAGGCTCACATCAGCACCCTAACACTACCAGGTCACACCTCATACTGTGCTGTACAGCCGCAAAACATGGAACAAGCTACAAAAGGAGGGTGACTAGCAAGAAATGGCAAGGATAACCACACCCCCATGTTGGTACCACAACAAGAAGCAGCATGGAATAGCCATGGTCAAATACCAATGGCTAAAACTGCCTCGCAGTATATAGCCTGCTGCAGACTACTGTCCTAATACCAGGAACAGCACCTGGCCTATGTCGGAATACATGAATATATCAAGCCCCACAAACCACATTATTTTGCTTGACTGAAAATACCCAGACATACACCGGTAGCATTGTACTAGCACCAACACATTAGGAGAAAATTACCCAGATTCCATAAACCAAAATGCCCAGGAACAATGTACTACTCCCACAAGAGGGGTAAGCATACTGGATGTGATAATCAGCAACATGTGTACTGGATGGCAAGATGAGAAGTGTACCCCTCACTGGTAAGACCAGACCATAGAGTAATCACACTGGATATACACATCCTGACCCCAGTCCCTGGCCAGAATACCACAGTAAAAAACATGTGTAAAGTATAGGTTGCAGCCCTCAAAACCGATGTTGAATCCACAAAAGGCCCTGTGCAAGTGCAGAATATGGGACACACCACAGCACATGTTATACAGGCATTCCATGAACACAGCCAGGAATGCTTGGAGTATGCAATCACAAATAACAACAACACACAATGCCATACACGCAGGCATCTGGCATGCTGGCCTCCAGCCATTACCAAACCATGCAAGAGAATGAGGAAGCTACTACATGATAGAGCAAACATAAAAAGGGAAGTAATCACTGACCAGTAGTATGGCAACAACATATGTCCACACATACAATCCACTAAGTCCAGCCACAACAAGTAGAATCTGTGAATCCAGAGGCAATGTGACGCCAGTACCAAGTACACAGACAACCACAACACCCCCCAATAAATACAAATATATGTGATAGATGCATCCATGTATCCAAACCAGAGGTTGAGCTCCAACAACTCAGTACTGTCAAAACTAATCAGGAGGAGAAGGTAACCACATACACCACAAACCCAGTCCCACATAGACCTACCACAACTGTAAACCAAACACATAAACACAGACAAATATTCCCGGAGGCCTTAATTACAAACACACCACACCAACAGAAGCCTCCAAAGTAGATCACAAGCAACCACAACCTTCAAACATAGCAGATGCAACGAATAGTACGCAAAGCTGGTGTGCCAAACAGTCACAGGCCAGAAGGAGAAACAACATGCCTGATACAGTCGTAATAGGTGTCTGTATAGTCAGACACACAGCTGTCCCACTCACCAGACTGAACAAGGGAAAGGGTAGAGTAAGCTGCTTGTAGGCTGCCACAAAATGCCACATAACACAAGTACGCAGGTCACCCCAAAGCAAGCAGAAATATGATGCACTCAATGTCCATGCTGGTGTGAATTACATGAGATGTACCTCCCTGGTCAACATCAAAAGAGACATGGATGGTCCCTCTGAGTATGTACCCCATGGCGGGATGACACTGGCTGTGTGCAGCATCCAACCCTCACCAAGAATGATGCCACAGTACAAACACAGAATGCTCATGTTTAACAGCTGGCACAGTTACAGCTGTCAGTCCAAGAGGATCTAATGTGTGTCTGCTTGAGATGTCAAGCATGACAAGCCATGCTGCTGTTCCAGGGATGGCTGTCAGCTGTTACCCGTGTGCGTCTGGAAACTGGATAAGGCCTTTGCCGCCTCCATAGAGCCGTATGTAGGCAAGGCCAAGAAGACTACCCACCACCCTAGAAAACATAAGTGGTAGGAAACATAAGGGTAATGCTGACCAATGCCAAATGTGTAAACTGCAATATGTATGCCCCTGAGGCACTTCCCATTATGGAGAACATTGATGTCTGTCCAGTGACAGAAGCCTGCTGCAAGCCTAGTGATAGCACACCAGCACTACTAGGTTATACCACATATCATGTGTTATGACCCCAACACCTGCACCAAAACATCAAAGGAGGGGGAGTATTTATATGCAGCACAGACACCCATATTGCCAGGTAACTGACAATGCACAAAGCAGCGGACACCGCCCATGTGCACATAACTGTAGTCAAAACTGCTGTACAGTCTGTAGCATGCGACAGACCACACTCTCACACACAAGAACCCCACCCAGACATCCGAAGACACTGGACAGTATGAATGTCCCACCAAATACCAGACAAGGTACACAAAGTACCACATAGGTGTCAAACCATTATGTATGCAAGGAGTCATCAGGGACCTAGGGACACAGGTCGACATTAATCTGTCATGTGACAACCACAATGCCAATGTGGCTATGAAGACTGTTGATACTGGACACCGTATCATGAAAGGATTCACATCAACATCAACAGAGGTCACTGTGCCGCTGTACTGTTTCCTTATCAGACCCATAATCTAGTACAATGACTCATATGGGATGTACCGTACGTGACACCTGCAGCAGTTCGGAAGACCTCATAGTTACCTCACCAACAGTTTAAAGGGTGTAAAATATATGTCATATGCTGCCTGGCTTTAGACACCCCAGCTGACTGCAGTCACACACTGCCTACACAGAGGCATTGTATGTCTGTTGTACAAGGCCATGTCCAACACAGGAGTAATGGACATGCTACACCACAGGAAATCAAAGATTGGAGCTGTGAGAGTCACAGATGTCAACCTCAACACATAATGAAATAAGATGTGCTGGAGGGACAGATACATAACCCATAGGCTCCCCACACCCAGAAACAGGATCCCAGTCCATGGTAGGCAGAGCCCCTCCCTGACACCCCTCAACAGGAATATTGCCAAGTGGATGGATGACCGTACATATATACTGGGGGTCCTCACTGTGTCACGACCAGACAGAGGCACAGTGAAGAACCTCATAAATGGCCATAATTGAACATAGCAAGGGGTGGCGAAAGACACACACACTCTAGCTAGGCTTACTAATGGCCTAGGGTGTCTAGCCTACTATGAATCCATGAACCTATGAAGATACAAAACATACAGGACACTAAGGATAATCACAAGGCTTACCCAACTGATGGTAGGAACCATGTTGGGCATCCACAGATATGCTCCGAATCACACAGATATTACAAACAACATGCCAAACACACACACATATTGCTAACATACAACCTGTCAGGTGTAGTGCAAACACCCCACCCCCCCGAGTGCAAAATACCTATCCCAGCAGATGGTCCCCTGACATTGCAGATGCTGAGTTAACAGCCATCATCTGCAAAGCAGAACACACAGCAGCAAAGGTATGTGATGGTGTCCTGTGCTGAGGCCAACATGGACTCCAAGAATAATGGAATGTCAAATCACACTACTGCCCAATGTCAGCCTTACCACAGGATATGTACCCAAAGAGCAGTGTACAACAACAGTGGTCCATCACAACAAAGGTGTTGCCTGAATGGATACTCCAAACTACCACCGCAGGATCCTGACACGCTTGTTCTGCACAGCTATGGAAAGGATCAGTATGTACCGCAGACAGAAGGCTATTGTGGACCTACTGATACTGGACCCTACACATTGTGGCTGTTGTAACTGCAGAACCGGCCCCTAAACATGTCTGACCCATTTGAAGCAGTCATTAAGGTCATTGATGAGGGCAATGTGGTCCACACAGCGTAGCTGGATCATGCACATGCTTCTAGACAATACTGTATGAGTTCAGTATGGATATGTTCACCACCTTAAATATACAGCCCTATGTCAGTAGAGGGGTTGCAAACCAGACCAAGGACAGAACTGACATGGTCAGACATGCCGCATCCATGTCAGACTACAAAGCGGATATGAGTGGCATCCCACAAGGCCTGGTCTTGGCCCCCCCACCCCCATTCTGTATACATGTCCCATAGGTATAGGCCAACATGGAAGGACTGTGACTGAGCATGTATGCAGAGGAGTACAATCAGCCCACCATATCCGACCCCCAGCTGACACAAGCAACCCACAAAAGGGCCACCTACAAACAGACAACTGTAGCCATAGCCATGTCAGCAAGCTAATTGCAGAACTGTGTATAGACAACCACCGTGGATATACAGTAAGTGCCCACAAATTACCACACAGGTGTTAACCCATGAGGTACCTAACATGTAATGTGAGACCTGGGTACAAAAGGTTATAAATATCCTGCACTGGACAAACATGTGGCTGTAGTGTTCGCAGAAACATGTACCATATACCCACCCAAACATGAAGGTTGGCAGATGTAGATAAGGGGAACTCACTGTGGCTCTGCAGCCATCCTCCATCAGCGTCACAACTGACTATAATAGCCCCTGTGGGATATACCGCAGCAGACACCTCCATCAACTGTAAAGTCCACAACAGTACCCCACCAGGGGTAGCAAAGAGCATGAACAGATGTTATGTGTTGCCTGAGTAAACAAACTGCAGCCCCACACACCACCATCCTTCCCAGCTACAGGAAAGCTGTGCCTGATGTATGAAGCCATGTCCAACCTGGAATGAATGAACATGTTGCACCTTGTACAATCTGAATGCTAGTGAGCTATGCACTTGAGAGACCTGAACCCCAGCAATGACATACATAGGACAAGCTGTACAGAATAATCCATAACAAAAAAGGCACCCCCACACTTCAGTAAACTCCTGGTACAGGTCAGCCAGAGAGCCACATATCGACACCCCTCAAGAGGCATCCTGATGAGTGTATGGGAGATGGTAGGCTACCCTGGGTATCACTGTTATGTCAGAGGTAGACGGAGGCACAGTATACTAACCATGACATATGTCATGGCAAACTCCAGTTACAATGTGTGTCGAAGGACAAACACACCCTGTGACTAGCATCAGAAATGGCATAGGGAACATCGCTAGTGTTTGCCAATGTCCACCCATGTTGTGGAATACACTAGCAATGTTGGACGAGCCTGGTGTAGGTAGTCCATAACTGAACATATTGCAACATGGTCATATGTGCACAACTGGCCCCTACACAGTCTGTTGTGCTCACTATGAAGATGTCAAGCAGTCATAGGACTAAAGCCCAGGATACTGTCCACCACAGTGAAAGTACCGAACCAGTACACTATACGGTACTATAGTGTTAGGTCATTATGAAAGTATGTTGAGAACTGTCTGCAAAGTATCCCATGCAATCCCTGCAGGCACAGTATAATCCCTGTTGTGGCAGACATGAAGCAGTTGGCCAGTTAGTACACAACATGACACCCAACACACAATCATAAACGTGCGATATTGTTGAAGTTCACACACACCCAAATATGTGGTGGGCTTCTGAGTGCAACATATGGAAAGCTCACACTGGGCATGCTCGCACACTTTGATAAATGAGGCATATGTCAGACAACATGCCATGGAAAGGCTGAACTGGGCATGCTCACACACTTAGGCCATATCTCCGTTTAGCAGTTGGCCACACATATCTGGTATTTGTACGTGTCAGTCCAGGAACCAACCACAACACAGCAATCAGCCCAGTGCACACAGTAAATGACCACAGACATAACTGATATAGCGGATCGTCGTCATATGCAAACATCTTCCACAGATACACATGTTGGTCATAGGAACAGGGAATGCTATGGCAATAAAGACCTGCAAACAGTAGAACAGCACAACAAATATTGTGCATCCAACAATTGAACATATGGGTGTAGAGGTCAATACTAGGCTTCTTGCCCCAGGGAATGACAGCTCAGCCAGAGTGTGCTTGGCATCTGCATCCCCAGGATAGTAGGCTACTGTGCCACTGTAAAGTAGGTCACAGAAGGCAACATGTGAGGCTAGTGAGCTGTGCCTCTGTCAAGCAGGGGCACCGTGGAAGTCTCAGGGATTGAATGTGCTAAGCCACAGCCATGTTGTCGGTGTGTGCTGTGAGAGATTTGCTGAGGATCTCTGACAGTAGGTGTCCATCAATAACAGACTGAGGGGAGCCCTATCTGCATTCTCTGGATGATTCCCCTGTCAACACTGTGTTGTAATGAGTATGTGTGAATGAAGTGCCATGCTGGAACTGTCCACAGATGTCCTCCCTCTGTGGGCTACAGCTCTGCAATGTATTAGGTCACTCTGTCTGTTGAACAGCGCATATATGGCTGGTGTACAGCTGACAGGTGTGTTGTTGTGGAGCAGTCATGGGTATATGTGGGATAGCATGACCAATGCAAACTGTACACATGCTCATAGAATGCAATTGTCAAGGATTATGCTGAGTGGCCAGTATAGTCCTCCAGCATGGGTCCTCTGAAGTCATCCACCCCAGTCTACACAAGTGTAGTGTCTGCTTGTGCTAAACACAGTTTGTGTGCAGTGACAACCTTGCCTGGGGGTGGAGATGAGATATGGATGTCCAGGGAAAGGTGGGTATGGTCAGATATCAACAATGGTGGTCTACCTCTGGTGTGGAACAGTGAGTACCCACGTTGCAGATGGACAGGTGCAATATGTATTCACCCATGTGGCTGTGGTGTGTGGTTCTGCCATAGCACATGGACCCACAAATTGTAGTGGCTGTAGGGTAAAGTGGTAGAGGCCTGAGTAGTTCTCACACACAATATGCCTGTACCTGATGTTAACAACTGGAATTGTGTATGTGAATACCTGCATATCCCGGCACTGTTCCCAGGGAAGCTAAGTGTGTGTCCTGGATGTGGGTGTGGTGTTCTGGACTGGTTGTGTTGTGTGTTACAGGTCCTGTGGTCCCAAAGCATGGTATAGAACATAACCTGCCAGTGCGATGTGCATATCTGACCCTGACGTAGGTGGCTGCAAATGCATATATATGCTATCCCCCACCTGACAGGTAGTACTACATCTACATACCTCTGTAGAAATAAAGATGTCAGCACCCTATAAATACTACAGGTGCAGACCATATGCCCAGTAATTTGGATCGTGCGCTCTACTAATACGTCTCTCTCAAGTGTCATAATATAGGTAGGTAGGGGTTCGAATCCTGCAAATGCTCAGTGTGTGTGTGTGTGAGTGAGTGGGGTTTGTGTGTGTGAAAGGCTATGAGAGGGAAATGTCCCTTTTGGCAAGTGGGAAAACACACTACAGGATGCACATTCCCCTTTCTAAACACTGCTGATGTCAGCACCCTATAAGTAAAGCAGGTGAAGAAAAAACACCAAGTAATGCGAATAGCGTGCTCTGCTAATGCGTCCATCTTGAGTGTCATAACATAGGTAGGTAGGAGTTTGAATCCTGCAAATGCCAAGTGTGTGTGTTTGGATGAGGTGGGGTAGTGTGTGTGCAAATTTGTGTGAGGGAAATGTCCCTTTAGGCAACTGGGAGAACACACTACAGGATGCACACTCCCCTTTCTAAACACAGATGATGTCAGCACCCTATAAGTACAGCAGGAGAAGAGAAGCCTCACAGTAATGTGAATAGCGTGCTTTGCTAATGCGTCTGTCTTGAGTGTCATAACATAGCTAGGTAGTAGTTTGAATCCTGCAAATGACAAGTGTGTGTGTTTGGATGAGGTGGGGTAGTGTGTGTGCAAATTTGTATGAGGGAAATGTCCCTTTTGGCAACTGGGAGAACACACTACAGGATGCACACTCCCCTTTCTAAACACAGATGATGTCAGCACCCTATAAGTAAAGCAGGAGAAGGGAAGCCTCCGAGTAATGCGAATAGCTCGCTTTGTTAATGCATCCGCCTCGAGTGTCATAACATAGTTAGGTAGTGGTTTGAATCCTGCAAGTGTGTGTGTTTGGATGAGGGGGGTTAGTGTGTGTGTGCAAATTTGTGTGAGGGAAATGTCCCTTTTGGCAACTGGGAGAACACACTACAGGATGCACACTCCCCTTTCTAAACACAGATGATGTCAGCACCCTATAAGTATAGCAGGAGAAGAGAAGTTTCCCAGTAATACGAATAGCGTGCTCCGCTAATGCGTCTGTCTCAAGTGTCATAACATGGTTATGTAGTGGTTTGAATCCTGTAAATAGCAAGGGTGTGTGTTTGGATGAGGAGGGTTAGTGTGTGTGCAATTTTGTGTGAGGGAAATGTCCCTTTTGGCAACTGGGAGAACACACTACAGGATGCACACTCCCCTTTCTAAACACAGATGATGTCAGCACCCAATAAGTACAGCAGGAGAAGAAAATGCTCCCAGTAATGCAAATAGCGCGCGCTGCTAACGCGTCTGTCTCGAGTGTCATAACATAGTTATGCAGTGGTTTGAATCCGGCAAGAAGCAAGTGTGTGTGTTTGGATGAGGAGAGTTAGTGTATGTGCAATTTTGTGTGAGGGAAATGTCCCTTTTGGCAACTGGGAGAACACACTACAGGATGCACACTGCCCTTTCTAAACACAGATGATGTCAGCACCCTATAAGTACAGCAGGAGAAGAAAAGCCTCCCAGTATTGCGAATAGCGCGCTCTGCTAATGCGTCTGTTTCGAGTGTCATAACATAGTTAGGTAGTGGTTTGAATCTTGCAAGTGTATGTGTTTGGATGAGAGGGGTTAGTGTGTGTGCAATGTTGTGTGAGGAAAATCCCCCTTTTGGCAACTGGGAGAACACACTACAGGATGCACACTCCCCTTTCTAAACACGGATGATGTCAGCACCCTAAAAGTACAGCAGGAGAAGGGAAGCCTGCCAGTAATGTGAATAGCGCACTCTGCTAATGCGTCTCTCCCGAGTATCGTAATGTAGTTAGGTAGTAGTTTGAAACCTGTAAATGGCATGTGTGTGTGTTTGGATGTGGGGAGTTTGTGTGTGTGCATTTCCATATGAAAAACGTGTTAGTTTTGGCAATCAGGAGATCACACTACCTGATGCACATTACCCTTTCAAAATACTGATGTTGTCAGCACCCTATAAGTACAGCCAGAGAAGAGGAACTATTTAGTAAACCGAATAGTGCGCTTTGCTAATGCGTCTTTCTCACGTGTCATGACTTAGTTAGGTAGTGGAATGAATCCGGCAAGTGTGCATGTGTGTGGGGGTAGTAGGGTGTGTGTAAATGCAAGTGTGAGAGAACAGATCCTTTTGGCAAATACTACAATACAACAGATGCTGCATACTCCCCCAGTAAACACAGGGGATATCACCACACTATCAGCACAGCCAAACAGGGCTAGTTGGCTAGTAATGCCAATAGTGCGCTCTGTTACTGTGACTATTACCATTGTCAGAGTACAGATAGGTATGTTTTGGCAACCCACAACTGCCACGTGTGGTTGTGTCACACAGTATGACCTTGTGTGGGTCTTTGTACATAATGCATGCCATTGCCTAAACCAGCAATGGCATTGCACACATGATGTATATGTGTGACACATGCACATAAATACCTGTGACCTGCAGTAGTTACCATGTCTGACACATGCCTCGAGTGGATAAATGGTATTTGCAATGTATACCAATATGACTGTGTCTTACTGTGCAGGGTCCGCACGTGGTATGTCTCTATACAGTGTGGGTGTATGTGGTGAAATACCTACAGCAGGGGATACACATCTGGTCTGGGCCATATAGTGTACATGTAGTCGATGTACAAGTGCTGCATGTTCCCACCTGTTGTGGTAGTGGTAACATGTCATTCCACTGCAATTCAGTGACCACATGCTGTGAACCCTTCAACTAGTGTTGTAGCTACAGTAATGCTCATGCACAATGTTTGACTGGATGCAGTCCAGCCATATAAACACAGTTCTTGAGACTGTCATATTGCCAGTGTTGTTATGGAGGATAGGTGGTCTTCCTGTGTATGGGCGGGTTGTGTGTGCCAGGCTATGAACCAGATGGCAGTCCGACACACTGTTAGCTGCACATGATTAGGCCCTGATGCTTTGTGCTGTGCCAACAACCTGGAGGTGTGTGTATCTGTGGTACCTTGGGATACCACCCCCCTATCCATGTGTGTTACATGTGTAGGGGACGACAGGCATGGTATGGGGCATAACCTGTCAGTGATGGGTAACACCTGTGAGCCATGAATCATGAAACTGGTACTGCACAGACATTGCAGTTCACCATGCTGAGGACAGTGTCTGGTGCATGCATCTTCCGGTGTACACTGCTGTTGTTGTGTAGCAGCACTGTTCCTGTCCTAACCTGTGTGATACCCATGGAGGTGGCTATGTAAACCATGTCCTGCAGCATAAGGCAGTATGTGTGTACCAAGGAGCTTTGCCATTATACATCGGGCCACGGGTGTCACGTGCAAGATGACCCTTGCACATCATTGTGGCTTCCCTAGCATGTAAGCACACATTGATAGCCAGCGGATACCCTATGAATGACAGTGGAGACTGAGCATAATGTAGACATACAACACCCTTCCCACATATAGTGGTAGCATACCGGGTGAGGGTATGTTGGCAACCAACATCAGGCTCATACTGGCCTGTGCCACATGCTGAGAGATCCATTCTATGTTCCCTATCATGTAGTCCAGGGAGGTATGTCTCAGGCATCCATACTGGCATGGTCAATGAGTGAGTCATATGTGTCCATGCCTCTCACTGACCTGTATGCATGTGTTCTGTGGTGGACCATAGTGCCCCTGAGGCATATCACTGTGACCTTCACCAGATACAGCCTGTTGAGCGGGACACCAGTGCAGCACACAAGACAGGTACCTGACACATCTGTAGCAGGTGTGTTGTGTAGCCCTACAGGATGTGAGTGTGTGGCACAGGGGATGTGTGTGCCATGTGTGGCATGTGCTCTGTTCCGACGGAACATATGCCTGTGTGCCAGCTGCGGAGGTGTGTGATGCTCAGGCAGGCTGCTATTCTGAGTCCCCACGTATGCCCCAGTGTGTTCAGCATGCTGTCAGTGCGTGTCAATGTCTGACTTGTATTGTAGTCACTGTAATATATTTTATTTATATATTTATTTATCCTACATTTGTTGACCGGGATAGTCCGACTGGATGCATGTCCATTTCCAGGGGAGACAAGCTATGAGGGTAGCAGATACAGCATTACATAATACCAGCATTACATATTACAAACAGATTATTTACAGAGATTACATAAGTAAGCAAGTTAAACATGTTCCACAGGTTAATGTTAGTCCTGTGCACAAGTCAGGATTAAATTAAATTACACAGTAAAGTGGTTAACAGATTTTACACATTCGAGTTAGCCAGGCTTGATACATTGACATAGCCAGTTAAGTGACAAATGTTGTTTGAGTCTAGTGTTAAATTGACCTAAGATGGACAGTAGGGTAATATCAGTTGGAAGTGAGTTCCAGGATCTACTTACAGAGTTTGCAAAGAGAGAATCACCGGCTGTGTTATTAAATCTGCTAGTCTGAATTAGTTGTTTGTTAGAGGATCGAAGTGGTCTAGGATTGTTATAGGGGGTGATAATATTTGAAGTGCAGGAGTATTGTCTGGATTATAGAGGATTTTATAGGCCATAATCAGTTGGTTATACTGTATTAGGCTGGGTATTGCAAGCCAACCAAGCTGATTTAGATTGATGCAATGATGTGTCCTAAAAGGCAGCCCAGTGGCAAACCTGGCAATGTGGTTGTAGCAAATTGAGTGTTTGTTAAGGACAGTCTTGTTCATATTTGTGAGCAGAGGGGATGCATACAGAAGGGTTGAAACAAGGTGTGAGTGAGCTATGGCACCTTTAGCTGGAGGGGCTAGGAAGGCTTTAATTCTGTAAAGTGACCCTAGTTTTCTATTGATGGCTTTGATAATTTGGTTAACATGTAGGTCACATTTGAGATTATTGTCTATGATGACAGCTAATAGTTTAGTAGATGGGTCAGGGGAGATTATTGTGCCATCAGCTGATGTTATGGTAACAGTGAAAGCAGTAGACCTACGTGTTGGTGAAATAACAGCAGTTTAGTTTATTTGGAATTTAGGATCAGACGATGTTCAGAAAGCCAGTTTTCTATTGTATTAAAGGTGGTCTGGGTAGCTGACCATAACTCTACTGGAGATGTGGCTGAGCAGATCAGAGTAGAGTCTTCAGCATATTGGATACAGCTGACTTTTGGGATGACAGTATAAAGGTCGTTAATGAAGATGGAGAACAGCAAGGGCCCTAGTATAGAGCCTTGTGGTACTCTGAGGGTGTTAGGTAGAAGGTTAGAGAGTTAGTTCTGCCAGAGGCCAGCCTGCTGTCGACCATGCAGGTAGGATTGAAACCATTGGAAGGCTCCAGTATCTAGACAGAATGTTTGCAGGGTGTGGATTACAAGTTGGTGATCAACCATATTGTATGCCTTGGAAAGATCCAAAAAGAGGGCTGAGGATATATAATTAGTGTTGCAAGTCTGGTTTATGGTGTTAGTAAAGGCTAGGAGGCCTGAAGTAGTGCTGTGATGAGGACGGAAGCCATGCTGAGTGTCTGCCATAAGGCGATTTTGGATTAGGTGGTGCATGAATTGTCTATGACTAAAGTTTCCATAATCTTTGCAAGTGGAGAGAGTATAGCTATTGACCTATAATTGGAGAATTCAGTAGAGCTGCCTCCTTTGTGAAGTAGGCTTACATATGACATTTTCCAGATGGTGGGAAATTTAGATTCTACCATGGTTCGTTTGATTACCTTTGAGACGGGGTAAGCAATAGCATCATCTGATTTTGATAGGTACTCGGCAGGGAGTTGATCAGCAGAAAGTGTAGTGGGTTTCACTGTTTCAATCAAGGTACGGAGAAGTGAAGTGGTGACTGGTTGGCATCTGAACGCAAGTAGGTTTCTAGGGGTGCTACTTTCAGGACCAGGGGAGCTAGGAGGTAGATGGCTAGCTAGGGCCTGAAATGTCTCAGTAAAGAACTGATCAAAACTATCAGGAACATCTTCAGGGGTATTATCAATAGTAGCAGCAGGGATTGGGGTTGACGTTTGTCCAGGATGTAGTATATATGACATGCCACCTGACAGGGTATGGCATTACTGGGTTCAGAGAGCCCAGTCCCCAGATTGGCTGTGTGGTGGCATCCCACACATGTGTTGTACGTTCCTGGCCAAGGGTGATGGCTGACTGCATACATGTGGCAGCTGTGACATTGACACATGACTCACATAAACCACAACTGGAGCATAGAGGCGATTCACAGGTTACCTTTGCACATGCTACCCTAGTAGTGTGATTGCCATGGTGAGTACCAACACATAGGGCCAATGGGGAACAACATACTGAAGGTGTGTATGTGTGGGTGTACCGCTACTGTTTCATAGCACTGACATATATGACTGCACACATGGGTAAATGCCAGGTAAGACATGGGCAATGTGTCACAGGCAACGTACATGCATACAGGACAGTGACGTTCTGTCATGTGGAAAGTTGACATACGTATCGTACGCTATGCAGATGTCACTAGAAGTCTACAGAAGCACTGTAACTCTGCATTGCAGGTGTAAGCAGTGTTCCAGGAAACCCCAAGCGAACATGCATGCAAACAAAGCTACAGTAAACAGGGCTGGAAGTAGTGCATTGTACAACAAAGAAGGGGTAACAATAACAGTAAGTAACAATGCAAATATGTAGGCACTATCAACATGTACCCAGGAATACACAGCGCAGATGCCCATGGTAGAACTGATATTATGTCATAGTTATTTGTGATTTGGATTACATTGGTACTGCACACATATCTACATGCGTGAACATCCACATGGCATAGTCGTTGTGGGCAACTTGACACCATTACTGTACATGTCCACCATTGCATATCACTACTTGCATTAGCTTTCCCCCTGTGCTACCCATGTATGCGGCTATCTGTTGACAACCTTACCACCGGCATGCAATTATGTGCAGCTGTTATACTTTGGTATGTACTATGGGTGCAGATAACAATTCAGGACATTCATACAGTTACTGCAGCAGGCATGCTGGGATAAACACACAGTCATAGCAGCACACTGTACTGTTACCAACATGATACTACTAATACACTTCTATGTAGTCACCCTGTGCATCAGCAACATGTTTACCTGTTCCCACAATGATGTTGGAGATTGCATGAGGTGGCACAGTGTCATCATATGCACAGGGTGTGGATTAGGTATGCCTGAGTCAGCCACTGATACCACCAATTGACATGTGTGTGTATGTGTGTTGGTGAGGGGCAGCAGTACAGGGTGGGGCAGTGTTGGTGCAGTGTGTGCGTGTATGTGGTCACCCTAGGTGTTAACATTTCGCATGTGTGTATGCACACACACAGTTCCACCTAATGGCTGCCATATACAGGGGTTTGTGGACAGCCACAGACTACACCTGACAGGTCATACAGATCAGTGTCTGCGTGCATGGACACGGTACCTGTGCCTGGCAGGGGTGCTACGGACCGTATCCAGTACTAAGCCAGACTGGGTATGGTCATCAGAAGCGGGAGTGTGTTGACTGGACACAAGTCCCTGTTGGGACTGTCCAGAGCCACGTGCACGTGGTCTCCTGGGGCGTTCCGATGACAGCACAGACCCAGCATTGCTGGGGCTGCTGCTGGCACTATGGGGGCATGCACGAGCCTGTTGTCATCCGCGCCAACTGCCAGCTGCTGCTGCTGCCAGCATACGGCCACGTTGACGCCGCAAACGCCCACCATTGCCCTGGCTCATGGACATCTGGTTGTGGAACTGCTGTAATATGTCCCCACAACGTCTGTCTATGACATCGGTGAAGTTACAGATAGCATCCGCAATGTCATGCATACTGTCTGTCATGGCTGTGCGACATGCTCTCAGCTCCCTCAGACCCTGTCTGGTGTACCTTTCCATACGTGACTGTGCCTGCATGACAGTCCGAAACATAGCTGAGGTTGACAGACCTCTTTGGGCACGTCGGCCAGAGGCAGTACGCCCACGGATGCTCCCACGAGAACCCATGGGCAACTGTCTGTGTGGTACCATCGGAGGACCCTGCCCATGGCTGCTGTGTGGGGATGCATGTGCCACAGGTACCACATTACCCTGGTCTATGCCCATTGTATCCTGTCCATCACCTAGGGACAATGGTGACAAAGGAAGTACTGGCAGGATGACTGTGCGCAATGATGGGGTTGACAGCTGTGTACTGTCAATTGGCAGACCAATGGCGGACCCTGACACACCTTCCTGTACCATTACACAAATATCATCATTACCAGTAGCTGTGGCACAGGATTCAGGTTCCCTGCTGCAGGTCACCAGAGCAGCCCCAGAACCTGTGGGAGGAAGACAGGAAACACAGTTTACAGTCTCCAGACATTGTTACCAGTGATGCACTTCTACACACATGCACACATGCACACATGGACACATGCACACATGCACATATGGACACAGGCACACATGGACACAGGCACAAATGCAGACATGCACATGTGGACACATGCACACAGGCACACATGCACACAGGCACACATGCACACATACACACATGCAGACATGCACACGTGGACACATGCACATGTGGACACATGCACACATGCACACATGGACACATGCACACATGGACACATGCACACATGCACACATGCACACGTGGTCACATGCACACATGGGCACATGCACACATGCACACATGCACACGTGGTCACGTGTACACATGCACGCATGCACACATGCACACGTGGACACAGGCACACATGCACACATGCACACATGCACACATGCACACGTGGACACAGGCACACATGCACACAATGCACACATGGACACAGGCACACCTGCACACATGCACACATGCACACATGTACACATGGGCACAGGCACACCTGCACACATGCACACATGCACACCCTGTAGTATACACACAGAGCACTACTGAGTTACACTACTGTTACTAGCATTATCAGGACTATTATAGGTTATGTTAAACACACTCACCAGCATGGATGGCCTGCCTTGCTGTAACCCCGGAGGGACCTGCAGAAATGATGAGATTAATGTCAGTGGGCACAACTGTGCCATTGATATTGCATATGATACAGTGTACAGAACAGTCAAGTGTACATATGGCATATTGCCTGCACGCTCCATGTCGTGCTGCTGTGTGGAACCAGCCTCCATCATAATGCAGGTGGTACTGCTGTTGGTGTTCCGGGGCTGGAGCCACAACACTTAGGAGTAGCCCCTCCAGTCTGGTGAGGGGGGGATGTGTGGCCACCCCACCTCCTGTGGCAACCTGTTGCCTGTGGATATCTGATGCACGCTGATGGACACTTCGGATTAAATCACTGCAGTGATGTCGTACCTGCTCATATGTCCTGTTATGCGTGCCAATATCATTTACCCTACAGACAAGGTCTTGCCACAGTGCAGCCCTCTCCTGCTGATTCTGACTGGTGCGGGAAAACAGGATGTCATACTCCCGCACCAGGCTCTGGTGGATCTCCTCGTCTTCCACCACAGAGTAGGCAGGGTTACACTGACGCGCCATCTCCCTGGAAGAGAACACAAACAGAATATCAGCAGACCATGTCAGCAATATATGGCACACATACTATACATGATACTCATGTGTAGTGATATACTACTACTCCCATATGTTGCATGTGTGTGTGTCGTGGTGGATACACAGGTACATGGCCAGATATCAGTGCTCAGCCAACACCTGTGCAACATTACCTGCCACATTCCACACAACATAGTAGCATGCCCCATCGGTCAGCACACACTGACAGGTGCAATGCACAACCTCACTCTGGGGATTCATCCCATGGTACTGTATGTGGGACGCCATCCACTACTGTGATATGGACAGAAGTTACTCGGCCTGGATATACATATCCCACCACCACCACCAGCACAGTAGACTACTTTGATATGTATGTGATTAGACAGTTATTCACTTGCTGGGACTGAGATGGTATCCATGCAGCACACTGGGCCAGTGGAAGCCACAAGCCACACTGCTGACCCCTTTGCAAATGCTTACCACGGACATGCCACAGATTGCATGGAACTTGCACACACATTTCTAACCCAGACCCTATGCACAAAGGTTAGGCATCCTGTCCGGTGGACCCCAGACAGAGGCAGATTGTATAACAATAGAAGGAGGCTACTGCAGGACAGAGCACATTCACATTAAGGGAAGGCATCTGTGGTCAGCACTGGTACTACGCTACGGTCCGTCATAACAACGGCCACGGCCTACTCTGGGAGGGAAATGGCCACAAACACTATGGATGACCACAAGGCCTTCTTCAGTTATGTTACACATATGGACCACATGCCTCAGATATGCTCTGTGTTAATACACACCTACTTAACATTCACCAAACACACGGATATTGGCAACAATCTTGCAGACATGTTCGGTGCATGTATCCCCCCTCCTTCTCCCCCACCAGTTGAAATATTTATCACAGCTGGATGTAACCTTCCTATCATCTCACATGTCCAGGTGAGGGCCGCCCTCAGCAGAGAAGAACACACAGCATCACTCTGACCTCATGGTATCCCTGGATGTGTGCTACCTGCACTCCGAGAGGACATAGAACCGCATATAACACTGATAATTTATCTTGGCCATACTACAGGATATGTACCTGGACAGTGGCATACAGCGACAGTGGTCCCACACCACTAAGGAGGCACCTCGACTGACCCTGGGAACTACCACATCATATGCATAACCGGCCTGGTCTACTAAGCTATGGAATTATGCAGTATGGGATGCATATGCAGTGATATCGGGTACCTGCAGACACTTGTTCCCAGCCAGTGTGCCTTTGTGATGGGCTGATCCTGCCTTTTGAACCTGGCTGACCTTTCAAAGCAGTCACTACAGCCATTGCTGGGGCAACGCACAGAAAACTGCTGCCAGGATCATGGCATAAGACTAATTGACATGTAATGTATGGTCATCCCCTTTTGGTGGAACTACGTACACACAACATATCACATGGACATACCTATAGATACAGACCTATGACACATTTGGAGGGTTCACAGTATGCACACTATTAACCTGCTACTTTGCATTACCTGTGTTTGTCGCAGCTGGTTGCGTTACCACTGCTTCTGCTTGCTGCTGCTACTGTCACTGCTGACAGCTTCGGGTGACAGAGTCACAGTGTATAATTTTTTTTTTTTTTGTTCTCTCTCTCTCTCTCTCTCTCTCTCTCTCTCTCTCTCTCTCTCCCTCTGTCTGCTTCCAGACAGTGAAATGAATGTATTGCATGTGTGGAGTGTTAGTACTGGATGCTTTTGTAGGTATCTGCATAGGTCCATGTGATGGCCTCTGCGCCAATTGTAAGCCAGCATTTGCTAATTGCATACAGCCAGTTGTGTACTGATTGCAGTTCTCACTGCGATTTCAGGTCAGTGCTATAAAAGGGTTTGTGGGATAGACGTTGCCCTTTCAGATTGTAAGGGCGGAGACCATGCTGGTATGTTGTGGACAGTGTTCTGTGAGTGTAAAGATTATTATCACTCTCATGATTCAGGCTGTGTTGTATATTCACATTTCTCCATTCCTCTCTCATGTTCCCTGTAGCAAGTGTGTATGCACAATGACTCCTACAACTATATATAGATATATATTTATATATATATATATGTACATATACATACATTTATATATGTACTTTAACTGACATTATTATCTTCAAGCTACCAACTAGCATGGCTGTTTCTGTTCACACACTACTATTATGGAAATCCAGTAGTTTTGACAGTAATTCTAAATGACATGCTTTATGTACTACACATCCTATATTCCCTTTACATTCATCCCTACTATTACATGTTATATTTATTTTAACACAATGTTCTTGTATAAGAGTCATGACTTAGTGGTAGGTCATACAGACTAGTGTTTCCAAGGTCCTGGGTTCGGGACTGACAGTGGGATTTTATTTTGCTTTTGAACTGAGTACAGGACCTGTCAATCAAAGTGACTAAGGCACTTTTAAGCAGTTGTAACCGGGTTAGCGCTGGTTTGCGTGGAGCTCACGCATGCGCACTGGCGGTTAGCTCTGCGCACACAAGCGCACACCCGCTTACAAACGCTTAACGGTGCTTACTCTGGCACACACCCGCGCTATTTTCTTTGAAAGAAAAGAAAATGGGGAGACAGGAAAGTGGTGAAAAAGGGGTCACAAAGAGGGTAAGACAGTAGGGAAACAAGCTTGGGATTTGCAGAAGGGATGTAGGTAAGGCCCATAGCTGCCCATTTCTTCATCAGCAACAGCTGTGCATATGTATGTAATTTGGTGTGACATTTGAAACCTTCCACCCCTGAGAGAGGTGTCAGGACAACAATAATACTTGTTGTACAGCCATTTGTAATTGATAGATTCCATGTCCAGCAGACATGTGTGCGGAATGGGCAGCTATGTATGGGGCGTAATTTTTTTGTGGGTACAGAGTGCCCTTTTTTTTTTTTTTTTCCAGGTGAGAGTGGTATGTCAGGTGAAGGAAGTTGGTACAGCTGAGGAGATAGGTTGGGTAGGTAAACAGACAAGACAAACAAGACGCATGCAGGGGCAGTGTATGACACGTGTGGGGGGGTTACA
The DNA here is from genome assembly GCF_019279795.1 of Protopterus annectens. Classification (NCBI taxonomy): domain Eukaryota; kingdom Metazoa; phylum Chordata; order Ceratodontiformes; family Protopteridae; genus Protopterus; species Protopterus annectens. The sequence goes on along the minus strand of NC_056731.1, from coordinate 429,298,350 downwards.
CAATTGACGGGGATGGAGGTTTGGATATCCAGAGCCCATGAGCCCACAGATGGCAACAGTGGAACTGATATCCCCACCCATAGGCAGTTGCCACTGTTCCTTCACTGCCCAGGACGGGACTGTGCTGGGGGCTGTGTAGGCCAGGCAACAGGCATGCCCGTTAGTTGCACCACCCGTGCCTCAAGCTGGCGTAGGGGCTCGAGAACAGAGTCCCAAATCTCCCTACACACCACAGTCCGGACGCTACGGAGGGTGAGTGGTGGTTCTCCTCCGGCCACACTTGCAGAGGGGGGGCGAGCCCCATCCCCTGCAGCGCTTCCACCCGCAGGTGGCACAGGGCCACCGGAGGAGGGTCCGGACTCAGCACTAGTGCCAGGTGCACTCACCAGCTGAGGTGGGAGAGGTGGGTCTGCTGGAACCCGCCTTCCCTGTCGTCCTATGTTTTGCATTATGTCATGACAGTTTGGGTTAGTGACATATAATAACATTCACAATTAGTTGTAACAGCATGCATTAGTATTCCCATTAACCAAACACCCAGAAATTCACACCATTGAACAGCGTGCATAACACATGCATAATTTGAACAGAAATACACAGTCCAACAACATGCAGGGTTAATTGATGGCAACAGGCCATCAGGTTTGGATGTATGAACAGGGCAGATGCATCAACGGACATGCAAATATATATGACCCAACAGGACAAACGTCCAGGGGTGTTAATTGTGATTGCACATACCATTTTCACGTGAAATGGGTTATATGTGGTTATAGGGTGGGGTGAAGAAAATAATATTAACACCTTCAAATACCAATACATATGCTGTACATTTCTAATAGCTACAGTTATATACACACTACTGTTCTAACTACAGTTTCCTATATGATAACTATTTCAACTTGGTGATAGGACTGTTACTGCAACATCAATATACATTTTATTGTTCTTCATACACATTCATATCTAGCTTTGTTCAGCTACATCATCCTGCTACATTTGCTTTATATAGCTGTAGACAAGTGTGGATGTTTGGTATATCAGACAATCATCCTATCTGCATATTGCAGACTGAGAGCAACATATCCAGATTTTGGGATACACATTCCAGATGCAGCAACACTTTGAACAGATTTCGCTGTTTGGTTTTGATTCTCACATGCATTTCATTCTGTCTTGACTGCAGTATACTTTATTCAGGGGTTATTACTACTGTATTTCTGGATTCATGACACTTTCTCACACTCTCTCACTTGCTTTCATTTTACTATTCAGGATGGTACTTACTTCTAGGCTTTATTGACATGTTTTACCTGTAGTTATTACAATCCTTTCCAGCAGTCTCACTTCTGTCATGTTTCAGTATTTCAACAGGGATATATTTCACACATGTGATTTCATCATCTTCTGCAGCTATACTTTTCAGCCTGCTGCAGGTTGTGTACTATTTTCTTACAGGTAGGGCATTTTTATTTCAGAATTTATGTCAGACAGTTTCATTTTTCGGTTTAACTTACAGGCTGAAACACACTTTTGTAATCAAGCAATACTTGCAGACACTTTCACACTGTTACTTGCACATTTTATTCCTTACTGACTACACTGCACTCTTTTGCTGACTGTCATACTTTTATATTTCTTTACAGTTACTGGTAGTGGATTACTGACCTGCCTGGTGGCGCAACCGTACCAGCCTATCACCATAGCCTCTGTGGTTCGCAGAACGGACACCTGCAGCTGTAATATAAATGAAGTAATATTGGAATACACATCTCCATAATATCAGCTAGTTTAATTTCTTACATACATAATTAAATGTAACTTACTCAGTAGTGGGGCGTTGGGTGTTTGCCGGGCCTCCTGGATCCAAAGATTCAGTTGGTCCTGCTTGCGTCTCTTCAGATCCACATGGTGGTGACGGACCTGCTCACCAGTCCTTGGAATCCCTGTGGCACTGGTGAGATCATGAGCCAACCGGTCCCATGCCTCGGCCCTGTATGCTCCCCAGAGGACCTGGCCCTGCATGAGTTGGGCCTCATGATTGTGGACTAGGAGCCAGACCATGTACCTGGACTCCTCAATGCCCCACCTCTGTGCTCGAAAGCAACTACCCTCTCCTACTCCTGTCATTCTGCCTGCAGGTCAGTTCTACAATCGTTTATGCTGTGTATTCCCACCTATGGGGCTTATATAGTCCGTTTTTCCCGCACATATCTGTGATTGGCCATTTTGGAATTGTATCAACTTCAGTAAACCTACATTGTCATGCTCCAGTTTGTATTCATTCCTATATATTAGCTATTATTGCATTTTTAGGTACTGCTGTCATGGCTTAGTGGTTTGGTACCTTGACTATGGTGTATAGTATCCTGGGTTCGAAACTTGCCACTGCTTTTTATTTTTCATGACTGTCTAGACATGCTGAGGGGTGTGTCTGTGTAAAGGCAGTTTTGATACGGCTTGCTCAACGTTGCCCGTCGGTTAGCTTGTTTGCGCGGTGTGCAGCTCCGCGCAAATGGGGTACGCTGGTTTAAGCCTCATTTGGCTATCGGCACGCATATTATGCTCAGCTCAGTTAGGGGCACATAGATTTAGTGTGTTAAACCACTGCTCAGCTACGGGCACTCATTTTGCACCAGTTAAACCACTGCTCATCTACGGGCAGATGCACTCACCCTATTAAACTGTAGCTCAGCTATGCGCACATCTGGCATTTTTTATTCCTTTCTTACCTCACATTTCTTCAATATAAATGGGCTATTTCATTACATTTTACATAAAATGTGGTTTTATGTGTACATATTTGTCAAGGACTTGTTTCGTGCTTATTTTGCTAAAAATAAAAATTGGTGTTGTGGGGGCTCGAACCATGAATGCCTGATCTTCAGCCAACATCTTTACCACTACGCTATTGCTTCCTGGCTTATTTTGCATATTTAGTTCGTATATGCTTTCCCACTGACTGCTAACTGTAGCTGCGCTACGGGCATGCCAGCAAAGCGCGCACTCACGGTTAAACATTTTTACAATTTAAAAAAATATATAACATGTTTATTTATATGTTTTCTGTTCATAGTCTGTGGGGGCATGTGTTGTGTTCTGTTTATTCACATTTCCATGGACTCTGTCGTGGGTGTTTACTTTGGGAACTTTTCCTCTTCTGGGGGCGTGTCCGCTTAGAGGACTCAGCCTACGGACATGCCCCCTACTGTCTTACACGGACTGTGTTTGCCTTAAGTGTGATTCAGCATGCTCTCATGAATATGCAAAGCATGCTGACATCACTCCGTTTAACTGCAGCCTCCGTGTATGAGTTATAACTCTTACATGGAGGCTTCGTGAATCCTGCCCATTAACTTTTAGCTCTAATAAAAACTGTACTGGTTACCATTACATAAACTAAATTGTGCACTGTTCTTTTAAATGCATTAAAGTATTAAGTCTGCTGGGGAGTCTACTATTCATTCCTCATAATTTCACACTTTATTTTTCACTGACCTGCTTGCCATTGTACCTTTAAATTGTGCATTTTTCTTAGCAAAGAATGCTCAGAACTCTCAAGTTGAATTGCTTGCACAGGCAAATAGCTCATCTTCACATAAAAGTGGTCAGCAATGAGAAAATCAACAGCTAACAACTTTGTAGATACATAAAAGGTAGGATTCAGTAAAGCCTACACAATGGTTTTCCACCATGTGCACTGTGATGATATGAGATAGTGTCAGCTATGCCAGGAGGAATAGGGCAGTGGATGTGTAACGTATACCAACATAGCTATATAGTTTTGCAAAGAATTATATGTCATTTGTATATCAAACTGATTTGCACAGGTGCTTATGTTGAAAATGTATTTGTAAAGTTGGTTTTGTTAAAAAATGTACCAACAGTGGGTTCTGCTGCACCTGTATGTCAGACTGTATTGTAACTGTTGAAATGAATATATTGCAACAGAGGATACTGGAAGAAAAGAGGTTAATCTCAGTCCAGCTAACTTTGAAAAATAGTTTGAAATTAAATTACTTGGTATAAGCTATAAACATTGTATCTCCCAGGTCTGAATACAGCCTTGAAAACAAGGACTATGAATCCTGCTGTATTGCCCTTAGTGGGGCATTAATTGCTACCCTGGAATGGTGGAAGTGTTGAAATGATTTTGCTGTTTCCAGATGCTGTAGCACATCTTAGCAAAGCTCCATGTATGTGTATTATGACACATATGTGCTAGATTATGGTTCAGTTTCTAGTAAAGGGGTAGTGTGGGAACCAGAGTCAGATAACCAGATGTGATGTCATTCAATAGCCAGCACTGAAATGATATTTAGATATTAATGAGAGATGTTACTTAGCTATCAGCAGTCTGTTTGTGAAACCTGACAAAGAAGAATCACTCATCCACTTCATCTTGCCTTGCTCTAATAAATGATCTAGAGGACAGTATGTCTTTAGATCATTCAAGAAAATATAGTGAGATTAATTAAGCATTGTTTTTCTGTATCTGTGTGAACCTTTCCATCTGTGCTATTTTTAGTATTTCCTGTAATCGAAACTGTGATGTTTATTGCAAACAGATATTTAGTATTTTCATATTCTTTTATTATTTATTATTAAATATATTTAAACTTTTCATTGTGGTTGGTCTTTTAAGGAATCTACCTTATAGCCTGGGCGAAGGTGGTAGAGCTAGTAAAGCAGCCTCCCAGAGGCTACCACATCTCTGGAATAGACTTCCCATACATGTCAAGCAGAATATCTCGCTGACCCTCTTCAAGTGCAACCTTGATGAGTGGATGGGAAACCACGGATTTGTCTCAGGAGTTCCACCTTTGTCCCTCACTGACAGGAGCAACAGGTGGTAACTGAGGTTTTTCTGTGGGGATACACTATTGGCTAGGCTTGTAAGGGCCCCAGGGCTATTATCCTAGTAACCTCCTATGATCCTATGATCCTATAAAGCTGTGCCAGCCTTTCCCAGGTGTGTGTGTGTGTGTGTGTGTGTGTGTGTGTGTGTGTGTGTGTATGTGTGTGTGTGTGTGTGTGTGTGTGTGTGTGTGTGTGTGTGTGTGTGTGTGTGTGTGTGTGTGTGTGTGTGTCAGCTACTTTGAACAGAGACAATGAGAGCACTGATTTCACAGAGAGGGTGGTGGAGGACTTGGTTTGGAACAGTCAGCTAAGGACTTAACTCTATAGTTGTGTCAGTGAGGAGTCTTATTTGGGGGTGTGGAGAGAGAGAGAGAGAGAGAGACAGAGAAACGCAACCTCAGGACTGGAGTGTGCTACCTGTGTGCTCTTAATGGAAATGATGCTTTATTCAGAGAGCTGCATTTGGAAATACTGTGTGTATCTACCTTTGTTCCAAGGGACTGTCCCTCACCAGTGCTAGTGCTGAGGACTGAGGCTCCATGATTACTGCCCCAGAGGAGGGATGTTGCATAAACATCTCAGCACGATGTGTACATAGGTGTGGAAATTTTTAAATTCAGTAAGCACCATGTAGTGGCGCAAACAAGGTAAACACACTGGTATGCTAATTGCTGCATAAGTAGCTGAACTGCATGCTAATCAACCAAAGCAAGACATTGGAACTATTCAACAAGCTATAAAGCAACCATGTAAACAACATGCTGGTGTTCCCTGTGAATTCCAAAACTTTGGAATACAGCGATGGAAAGTAGTCTACAAGGACAGAATAAAAAGTAAAATGTGTAATATTTGTGCAGAACTGACCTTAACATGTGACAGTAGGATGGATGTAACAAAAGGAGAGTAACAATAGCAACATAAATCCTTTTTTGTGCAATAATACAAATGCAGCTTTGGACCCCACCCCAAAATAAACAGTACATTTGTATTAATGCAGACAAATAAAAGTGTAAAAGTGTGTGCTAATCAAAATAATTATAAAAAAAATTAAACAGGCTATTCATAGTTACATGTCAGCATATGCAATATGTAGCTGACGAAATGCAGGTATATCATCTAAAAATCAGTACTCCTCTGTGTTCAAGACATAAACAATTCAGTTCCACTTAAGTTTCCCTAGATACATGGTTGCCTTCTGGTGTAGATTTAGGGCTGTCAGCATGGTGAAGATGCAAATGAGGTCTGAACTCATTAGAACTGCTGAATCCCAAATCCTTGGCTCGGTGTCATAGATGTAAACATCGTGCAGGCACTCCCTCAGTGTATGGATGGTAACTGTGAATGCTTACATTAGGTGGTTGTGTCAGGTTATACTTACAAAGTGTTATATGTACATCTATCAAGGTTGGAAATGTAAGTAAGCAGTGCACAATTCACATGTTGTTTTTTATTAGCATCCAACCTCCTCTTCATTTGTGTGCAAATTGTGTTTCCTTTGTCAGTTTTTTATTATTACTTTATTATTTTCTGGCCATTTTTTGCACAATGTGGAGCTTAGCACAATCACGGGCAATGGAGGAATGAATGGAAGGTTTGACTATGCTTATCTTGTTTGTGTGGAATTGGGCGATGGGCAAAAGGGAGACCTTAAGAATGATGAGTACATAAGGGAATGTCATGGAACTATTCCTGTGAGCCTGTGGAATATACCTACTATATAACTGACTCTGTGGCAGCAGGCGTTAATGCAGTGATACATTCCTTTTTGGGGTCAGGTGCTACTGGGCTTGAATACAGCTGTATGTAATACTTTTATCTACTTTTGCTTTGCCATTGGTGTTTGTTGGTGTGCGATGTGCACCATTGTGCAATAATGCAGAAAAGAAATGGGGAAGATAGGGCAGTGATGCAATGGGGATGCTAAAGTGTGACAGTTAGTAATGAGTCTCTGGAATGCACTTGCTACATTACTGACTCTGTGGCAGCAGGTGTTAATGCAGTGATACATTGTTTTTTGGGACCAGATGGTCCTGGGTTTGAATACAGCTGCATCTAATACTTTTAACTACTTTTGCTTTACTGTTGGTGCACATTGGTGCACAATGCACACCATCGTGCAGTAATGCATTAAAGAAAAAAATGGGGAAGATAGGACAGTGGTGAAATGGGGCGCAAGCAGGGGGAAGAGCAAATGGAAAGCAATACAGGAATGTGCAGGAGGGAGGTAGAAAAAAAAAACATAGCTATCCATTTCTTCAACAGTAAAAAATGATAATATATGCAGAATATTAGCTGATTTTTGACTTCCACCTCCAGAGAGAGGGGTGACCACAATGCAATCATGTTGTATAGCCAATTGAACCAAATCAAGTGTGTCACAAAGACACGTGTGCAAAATGGAGAGCTATGTATAGGTTGATTTTTGTTTTTTGTTGAACAGGTGCCAATTTTTTTTTTTGAGAGAGAAAGGAATGTTAGAGAAGGTGTGTCTGGGTCTGGTAAGTTGGGTAGCAATTGCTGACAGACATTACAAACAAGACAAGACACAGGGACAATGATGGCCAAAAGTGGTCAGTGGGCACCATGGATAGGGTGAGGGTGAGGACATCCAGGACCCATGGATGTCAAGCGGTTTGACAGTGAGAATCGAGTCCTCACTCACAGGACTGTCATCACTGTCACTTCACTCTGTCACTAGCTGGAGCACTTAACATCTCCTTATCCTCCTCCTGGTCCTGCATAAAATAAGAGGCAGTAGCCCCTCCATCCAGCATAGACATGCACCAACAGTACAGCACACAACCCTATGTATCATCCCTGGCAGAACAGTGCAGGTGATAAACTCACCAATCCTGCCACTCCTCCTAGAGGGAACCACTAGTCTATCCTCCAGGACAGAACTACCTGAGGGAGCAGGTAGTGCAGGGGCAGCAGAGGTGGTGCTACCAGGTCAGCTCACAGACATGCTGGGCAATGGCACTGGGGCTGGTAGAGTGGGGGTAGGTGGATCCTGTAGGGTAGGCATACTCCTCTGTGCTGTAGAGCATTTTGTGATGTGGTACACATGGATAACATGAGCACATTTTGATGACACTTAAAATAAAACAACAACAAAAAAAAAAGAGATAAGGGTTGGGGTGAGAGAAGAAAAAAAGAGATAAGGGTTGGGGTGAGAGAAGAAAAAAGAGATAAGATTAGTACTTTCATATGTAACATACAATGCATTAATACAATTATTTGACTCTATTATCTTAACCTTTACCCTTAAACCTACCACCCACTGACAGATAACTTATTATTTTTAAGGCTAGCCACTCCTAACAGATGCACACTATACTGCAGACTGCAGCCAGTACTCCTTTACATGTGCATATATAGCAAATATGTGTGTTCCAATTATCCAGATTATAAGTTTACAGTAGGGCATGTGTGCCACTGGTATAGATCTTTTACTTTAAACCTTTAAGTTACACATATTTGAAGAATTAACAGTTATTGAATAGTTGGGAAGTGTGGTATTTGAACCCACCACCTCTGACTAAAGTCTAATATTGCACTGTTAATGTGTGCTACAGACTAATGCATGCCTACTTGCTTTTACAGTTGGAATATGCATGTTCAATTTGATACAACTGTATAAAATACCAAAGAAGCTATTGTTTGTGCTGCAGACTAATGCATGCATACTTGCTTTTACAGTTGAGATATATATGCTCAATTTGATATAACTATATAAAATACCAAAATAGGTATCTTTAACTTTTAATGCAGTAACACTACTCTTCTGCTGCATAGCCTCCCTCATCCTCACCAATCTAGTAGCATGGGTCCTGATATTGCACTCCCTCTCCATGGCAGCTGTGGAAAAAACAGAACAGAACAGAATGCCATTATGAATACCAGTCTTGCACATATTCAGATTTTAAAGGAAAACTCCAGGCTCCACTACAATTTACCTCACCTGCAAGTGTTCTTTTATCCCTGTAAATTCGTCCCTACTATCTGCAGTTACCAGAATGCACCAAAAGCTAGTTAGTTGTACATTTCTTACTTTCCCTAGCGCAGGACAAGAACATCCATCCCCCATTCTTTACTATCACATCCTTTCAGGTGGAATAGGTCTCCACCTTCATGACATACCTTCAACACACTCAAATCAGTAGTTCCCTCTCCTGCTGATCCTCCCACACTGTGACGTCACATTAATTAGAACGGCCCGTTTCTTAGCTAATATAAAGTCCTGCATAACTTGTTGTGGAACTCTATTTCGTCCACTGTTTTCTTCCAGAGTGAAAACATCACTGGATCAAGAGTTTCATTCATATAATCTGCAGGCATAGTCCCTCGGAAAAATACATTAGTTGCTCTAAAGTGTTTTTTGGTAAGTAGACTGCATACAAATTTCTGCCCACAGTTCTTCCGCAAAATGTATATATTATTTTTTTTTCCTGCTATTGTTTCAAGTATTTGCACAAAATCGTTTAGCTGAACAAGCGCCTCTACACAGATTAGCAGTAAACTATAGACTACATTGCTTTCTGTCCCTGCCTGTACCTTAGAAACCTCTCTCTCATCTAAATGTTTCTAAACAGTGCAAAGTCAAATACATGTAAGCCAATCGCTTACAATGTATTGATCGGCTTATTACAGTTAAGTCCATTTTTTTTTTGAGCGGCTCTTGCGAAGGGGTTGTGGTGCTGGAGCATAGCACTGCCAGTACTTTCCTAGCTAGCAACTTTTGGCCCCAATTTGCAAGAAGACAACATCCAGATGTAAAGCAGAAAAAAATAAGTCAAGATGTTCCTGTGAAAATCTCTACAGTCAGGTGGTTTGCCAGGTGTATTTTCGTGTGTGTGTATGTATGTTATGAGTGTGTTTTGCATTCTGATTGCATGTGGGTTCGTGAATGCATGCGTGGAGGAAGAATGTCTGTGTGTGTGAATGCAGGAGACTGTGTATGCATGTGAGAGAATAGTGAGTGTGTGAAAGCAGAAAGTCTGATTGTGTGAATGCAGAAGAGACTGTGTAAGCGTGTGTATGAGACTGCGATGAATGTCTGAGTGTCTGAATGCAGAAGAGACTGTGTGTGTGTGTGTGTGTGTGTGTGTGTGTGTGTGTGTGTGTGTGTGTGTGTGTGTGTGTTTGTGTGTTTGTGTGTGTGACAGAGAGTTAGCAATGCATGACAGAATGTACAGTGTGTGCGAGAAAGCAGTATGCATTATCTGTGAGAATGTAGGAAAGGCTGTGTATGCATGAATAAGAGAGAGTGAGTAATGCCGTAGAGAAGGAACAGTACATGCATGAAATACATATGCATGTCTGTGTGAATGCAGAAAACGCTTTGTTTGCATGTGTATGAGAGAGAGAGTGAGTAATGCAGAAGAGAAAGAACAGTGCTTGTGTGAAAGCAGAATGTATGTGTGTGTGAATACTGAACAGACTGTGTCTGTGAGTGTATGACAGAGACAGTTGCCCATGCATGAGAAAAAGAATAGTGCATGTCTGAAACCCGAATGTCTGCGTGTGTCTGTGAGTGTATGAGAGATGGGGGGGGGTATGACATGCATCTGGCAATCTGTGTAATGTGCCAGAAAATGGAACATTCACTTTTTTATTTTTTTTAATACTTTTAGCCTTTGACTAAAAATTCCAGTTCACATCTGCCACTCATACTTAGAGCAGTGGGCTATATATGTTAACTCTAATAAACCAATTGCTTACAATGTATCGATCGGCTTATTACAGTGAAGTCCTTTTTTTTTTTGAGGGCCTCTTGCTAAGGGGATGTAGTGCTGGATCGTCACCTCTTAGAGCATAAAATCTGGACAATACCACAAATAATGGTGGGACAAAGTCCCAAAAATAGGGACACTTTTTAAATATTGCTTTACAAGCTTAGAAAGTTGATAGAATAACTGGTTTTGGATTACCTTGATTTTTCTAAAGGGTATGAAGTGTGAAACTTAAATTTCTGACCTTATGTTTGGACTTTGACCTTAAAGGAATTATCAACAATTTGCCAACAGAAAACACAAGTTTATGAGAAAAATACCAAAACTAAAACACAAAAATCTGGCCCTCCTGTGAAAATTCATAACATCCCTGTACTACTTCCTTCTCACACCCATTGTCAAGTACAATACCCTGTTCAACATGTACCTTGTGAAGCACATGCATCAGCTGGAGAGACCCCAGAGGTTCATGAAAAGGAAGATCCAGGGACTCAAACACCTATCCTGTACAGGTAGGCTGACAGCCCTGTCCCTCTACTCAGTCTCATCCTGACTGCTCATTGGTGACCTGTGTGTGCCATCCAGGGCTGTGTCAGTTGCAGCCTTGATAGAGTTGCTGCATATCCATAAGTCTAATTCCACTCGCTCAACCCGCATGCAAGGCCTCAACCTGGTATGCGACATTACTTGAGCTTGTTGGCTGGATACCTTTGTGTTCCAAAGACTCCCCCATCTGTGGAGTAGGTTCCTCTCCATGTCAAGCAAAGTACCTCACTAACCATCTTTAAGATGAACAGGGATGACTGCATGGGAAACAGGAGGTATACCTGTGGGATCTCAGCATAACCATGAGGTTGTTTTTAGATAGACTTTTTACATCAGGAATAATGTCTTTGAGATACTATGTAAAAAGGCACTATGGGGGTAGCAAGAGCCTTGGCCAGTAGAGGAAATCTCAGGGGTGACAGATGAAGACGATCTCTGGCAAAGCATCAAGGTCAGTCAGTCATGTCATCTCAGGCTGACAGATACTGTATCCCCTTACAATGATACCAGAAACTAAGCCAAGAAATGAGGTCCATCATTTTTGGTTTGTACTGAGGCATCATCCTACTTGAAGGTAAAATATTGCTTATGGCTTGGGACGTATATTTGCCTGACACATGGAGTCTGAGACCTCAGTCGTGTCTCTCATCACGTAATCCAGACAAGTACGTGTCAAGTCACTGCCACTAACATGGACTCTGGCAGAACAGTGCCTGTTTTTGAGAGACGTGAGTGCATGTGTGATATGGTGGATCCGGGTACCAGACAGATAGCTGACCCTGACTTGCTCCTTATCCAGCACTACAACACCATTAATACATTTTCCCCACCATTTAGTTCAGCAGTCTGACCACTTCACATACACACTTTGGTGACACATACAGGAATCATTTCACCAGCGATCACTTCAGTTGTTTGCACGTGTATGCACAGGCACTTCATTGACACATTCAAGAATAATTTCCATAATCACCCTTTCAGTTGTTTGTCCATGTATGCACAGGTACTATACTGACATATAAATGACTCGTTTGCCCTAGAGATACCATCAGTAGTCTGACCATGAATGCATAAGCACTTCCATGACACCAACACAAATTATTTTTCCCAACAATCCCGGCAGTAGTTTGAGCACGTATTCCTAAGCACTAACATGAACTGTTGTCTTGAAGTAAAGTCAGCATTCTAGCCTTCTATTAAAAAGTATGGCAGTAGATGTTCATTCTCTCCCCTAGTCAGCTATCAATCTGGAGCCC